>NW_019942551.1:451461-526237 GCF_002910315.2 Salvelinus sp. IW2-2015 | reverse complement strand
TAGAAATAGGCCTATAACAGTTAGGATCAGATTGATCTCTCCCTTTAAATAAAGGATGAACTGTGGCTGCCTTCCAAGCAATAGGAACCTCCACAGAAAGGAGAGACAGGTTAAAAAGGTTGGAGATAGGCTTGGCGATGATAGGGGCAGCAACCTTAAAGAAGAAAGGGTCTAAACCATCTGACCCAGATGTTTTTTTGGTGTCAAGTTTAAGGAGTTCCTTTAACACCTTGAACTCAGTGACTGCCTGTAGGGAGAAACTTTGTAGCGGGGCAGGGGGAAAAGAGGGAGAAGCATCGGGGATAGTCGGATTAGAAGGGGTGGGAGATGAGGAAATGTTGGATGGGCAAGGAGGCATGGCTGAGTCAAATAGGAATCCTGACTTAATGAAGTGGTGATTAAAGAGCTCAGCCATGTGCTTCTTGTCAGTAACAACCACATCATCAACATTAAGGGACATGGGCAGCTGTGAGAAGGAGGGTTTATCAGGATTGTTTGTGAGGATAACATCAAGGTGAGTAGCCTTTTCTGGATGTTTGGAGTCATACCTTATGGGATTGGTGATAATCTGAGAAAGATTTAGGGAGTCCCATTGCTTTAGGATTTGGTCAGGTGGTTTAAGCATGTCCCAGTTTAGGTCACCTAGCAGGACAAATTCAGATTTAGTGTAAGGGGCCAGGAGAGAGCTTAGGGCAGGAAGGGTACAGGCTGGTGCTAATGGAGGACGATAGCACCCAGCAACAGTCAACAAAGAGATATTTTAAAGTTTAATGCTTAAAACCAGCAAATCAAATTGTTTGGAAACAGACTTGGTGGAGACAACCGAGCACTGAAAGTGATCCTTGGTAAAGATTGCCACTCCCCCACCTTTGGAAGATCTGTCTTGCCGCAAAAGGTTATAACCAGAAAGGTTAACATCAGTATTCAAAACACTCTTTCTTAACCACGTCTCAGTAATGACCAAGACATCTGGATTGGAGCTGTGAATCCACACTTTCAATTGATCCATTTTAGTTATTAAGCTTTTAGTGTTAACGTGCAGAAAACCCAGGCTTTTATGAGAGCAGAAATCAGTGAAGCAGATATCAGAGCACAAGTCAGAATTGGGGCTAGCAACAGTAGATGGACCAGGGTGTACATGCACATTTCCAGATATCATCAACAGTAATACAATCAAGGCACAGCATAGGACAGGGAGAGCTCTGCAGTGCTGATTTATGACATCTGAATGTGCATCAGTTGGCAACAAGATCATATTGTACAGCAATTTCATCAGGAAACATGAATACAAAGCCAGCGAGAGGTGGTTAGAATAGGATGGGAGGCCAAAAGTCTGTGTAACCAATAGAGAGTCAGAGTGCCGAGTGTGGGAACAAACTTAGTCTGTCCCACGGTTGGGTAAAGAAAGTTTGTAGTCAACAAAGTATGCAGGAGTCATGAGGCAAATAGCAAAATAGCAAAATGCATAAGAATTTAAAAATATATATATATATAATGACTTGGGGCTAGCCATTATAAGTTCAGAGTCACTCGCCCCAACAGTATGTGTGTGCTGGAGGCAAGCGAAAGCTCAGAAGAGAGGGGTGAGTGTGGTGTGTGTACCTGTACCAGACAGGAGGAGACAAGCCAGGGTGGAATCTTAGCCGGCCCACCTGACGGTGAACAGATCGCCAGGTGGAATCCAAGCAGCAGTGCAGCAGGCAATGGGAGTAGGTGTCACACCCACTTGGGAGAAGCTTTTATTTCTCATCCACAGAGGGCACACAAAAGCCAGAGATTGTGATCCCCATTGACTCAAATGCAAATACATTCAAGAGGATAAACTTTTTCCCAAAGGCAAAGTGGCTAAACTCTGGTGCCCAAACACTAGGTATGCCCCTGGAGCTGTTGTCAGAAGACAGACTAGGGTTCCCCAGCCACATCATAATTCACACGGTCACAAATGACCTGAGGGCCCAGCAGGAAAGGATGGCCACAGCACTAAAGGGAATGATTGAAAAAGCTTCTTCCATCGCAAACGCACAAGTGGTTATCTCAACCCTGCTATCACGAAAAGACGTTCACCCTGCCACCACACAGCAAGTGAATGCAAGCATTTTTTAACACTGTGCCTGAAAACCTATCTGGCCCACCACTCTACCCTGGACTTGAACAGCCTTTACAACCAGGTCCACCTCGACAAGGCAGCAATCCCAACTTTTGCCAGGACCCTGAAGGACGTCACCCTCAACCGTAGCCCAGCACCTCACACAGGAGCAACAGAGCAAAGGAAACATCACCCAGACCAGCGAGACACCATCCCAGACCTGCAAGACCCCTTCCTGAAGGACCTGCACAGAGAGAACCCATGCCAACAGGACCTACACCAAGACCAAAGCATCACCAGCCTCACCCCAACCAGCTAAGACCACCCCAAGCAAACCCTGGCCACACCCTATATATATGCTCCCCCTTATCAGAACTATGACCCTTCTGCCCACACCATGCCCCCCACCCCTGCGACAATGACCTCAACATGACAGCAGGACATATGCCCAGGCTGTGAGCAGAGCAACAGGCCCAAGCCCCACTATTACACTTGCCCAAGCCCCATCCTGCGACCTAAGAAGTATGTATCAGATGCTCAACATGCTCTGCTCACAGCCACTGTGATGGTCCGGGCCTAAACCACACAAAAACAACATTAGACACTATGGAACACAAGAACCTGACATCATCAGCACACAGGGGGATAAACACCTACCTGGAGGTGACAGCATTCCCTCCCCATGATGCTCCCTTAGACACAACTACGACATCATAACCAACAAGAACGGGTCACAACTCCTGCAGCTCTGTGGGACGCTGGGTATGTACATAGTCAATGGCAGGCTTCGAGGGGACTCCTACAACCTGAGAAAATTAACAACAATGACAAATGGTTTGATGAAGAATGCAAAAACCTAAGAAAGAAATTGTGAAACCTATCCAACCAAAAACTTAGAGACCCAGAAAACCTGAGCCTACACCTTCTGTCACGTTCTGACCATAGTTCTTGTGTGTTTTCTTGTTTTAGTGTTGGTCAGGACGTGAGCTGGGTGGGCATTCTATGTTGTGTGTCTAGTTTGTCTGRTTCTATGTTTGGCCTAATATGGTTCTCAATCAGAGGCAGGTGTTTTGTGTTGTCTCTGATTGGGAATCATATTTAGGTGGCTTGTTTTGTGTTGGGATTTTGTGGGTGGTTGTTTCCTGTCTTTGTGTTTTCTCTGCACCAGATAGGGCTGTATCGGTTTGCCACATTTATTATTTAGTTATTTGTAAGTGTTCACAGTTTCGTATTAAACATGTTGAGCACTGGCTACGCTGCGTGTTGGTCCGATCCTTGCTACACCTTCTCTTCACGTGAAGAGGAGGAAGGCTGCCGTTACACCTTCACTATGGTYAATCGCTAAAACAACACAGAATTACACTTTGGAAAAAGAAGGAACAGCACATCAGAAATCAGCTCAATGTAATTAAAGAATCCATAGAATCTAACCATTTCTGAGAAAATTGGAAAACTCTAAACAAACAACAACATGAAGAGTTATCTATCCAAAATGGAGATTTATGGATAAACCACTTCTCCAATCTTTTTAGCTCTATAACAAAGAACAAAGAGCAAAGACATGACCAAATACAAATCTTAGAATCAACTATTAAAGACTACCAGAATGCACTGGATTCTCCAATTACATTGAATGACATTATAAAATCCATGTACACAAACAACAAGGGTGCGGTTAAAATTGGCAAACAACACACACTTTTCTTTCCACAGGGCTGGGGGGTGAGACAGGGATGCAGCTTAAGCCCCACCCTCTTCAACATATATGTCTACGAATTGGCGAGGGCACTAGAACATTCTGCAGCACCCGGCCTCACCCTACTAGAATCTGAAGTCAAATATCTACTGTTTGCTGATGATCTGCTGTTTCTGTCCCCAACCAAGGAGGGCCTACAGTAGTACCTAGATCTTCTGCACAGATTCTGTCAGACCTGGGCCCTGACAGTAAATCTCAGTAAGACAAAAATAATGGTGTTCCAAAAAAGGTCCAGTTGCCAGGACCACAAATACAAATTCCATCTAGACACCGTTGCCCTAGAACACACAAAAAACTATACATACCTCGGTCTAAACATCAGCGCCACAGGTAATTTCCACAAAGCTGTGAACGATCTGAGAGACAAGGCAAAAAGGGCCTTCCATGCCATCAAAAGGAACATAAAATTTGACATATCAATTAGGATCTGACAAAAAATACTTGGATCAGTTATAGAACCTATTGCCCTTTATTGTTGTAAGGTCTGGGGTCCGCTCACCAACTAAGAATTCACAAACTGGACAAACACCAAATTGATACTCTGCATCCAGAATTCTGCAAAAATATCCTCCATGTACAACGTAAAACACCAAATAATGCATGCAGAGCAGAATTAAGCTGATACCCACTAATTAGGCAGAGTTGCAAAGAAAAAGCTATATCTCAGTCTGGCCAATAAAAATAAGAGATTAAGATGGGCAAAAGAACACATACACTGGACATAGGAACCTTGCCTAGAAGGCCAGCATCCCGGAGTCGCCTTTTCTCTGTTGACGTTGAGACTGGTGTTTGCAGGTACTATTTAATGAAGCTGCCAGTTGAGGACTTGTGAGGCATCTGTTTCTCAAACTACACACTCTAATGTACTTGTCCTCTTGCTCAGTTCTGCACTGGGGCCTCACACTCCTCTTTCTATTCTGGTTAGAGCCAGTTTGCACTGTTCTGTGAAGGGAGTAGTACACAGCGTTGCATGAGATCTTCAGTTTCTTGGCAAGTTCTCACATGGAATAGCCTTCATTTCTTTGAACAAGAATAGACTGACGAGTTTCAGAAGAAAGTTATTTGTTTCTGGCCATTTTGAGCCTGTAATTGTACCCAACAATGCTAATGCTCCAGATACTCAACTAGTCTAAAGAAGGCCAGTTTTATTGCTATTGAAATGGATACTAGACTATCTTACACGTATACATGGAATGGACGCTTCTCCCTGTCACGGATGCCATGGTTGCCCTTAGTTTGAAGATGTAATCCAGAGACAGGTGTTTTCTCTATCCCCTAAGGTATCATACTCGAATTCCATTGATTTCAAAACTCGGTCTTCCAGAAAGTGGAGAGCAACACTTATGCAGATCTACAATGCAAAATATATATATTTTTAAAGCCGTGTTAGACAGGATTACCAATACATACTGACCAGCTCAAATAGACAGAATCGTGCTATATGGCAGACCAATCCGTACTCATCTTTCGGCATGTCCAGTCCACTCATTATCTCAGCCAATCATGGCTAGCGGAAAGGTTGCTGACTTTTTCTGTGGCTAAAGCAACTAGGCTCGTAATTTAACAATTTTATTCGTATTTACAGATGGCATACAAGTTTGTTATTAAGGCACATGAAAGTGCACATGTTCCAGAAGGTATTTCTGCCAGAAAACATATATTTTTTTAAAGTTTACGTTCAAATTGCTCTCCTGTGAAGTAGTGTCCCGCGATGTACACCTAGTTTCCTGAAACGAGTCACATATTTTCCTCAGATTACACAGTCCCACAAAGAATAATAAACAACTATTTTGTGCAATCACAGCAGCAAGATTTGTGACCTGTTTGCCGCAAGAAAAGGGCAACCAGTGAAGAARAAACACCATTGTAAATATAACCTATATTTCTATTTATTTTCCCTTTTGAACTTGAACTATTTGCCATTTAGTCCTAATTGGTCCATAGTTGACAGTCCATTCCCTCAAGCCATCGTTACAAAATAGCCAGTTTCAAAAGCATCAGTCTTCCACACTGTAAATTTGTGCCTCGCTTTGCTTGCTGATTGGTGAGGAATTCTGAGTGGTTTTACGTGGCAGATATAATGTGTGATAGAGGCCTTACGTCTGTAATGATCATGTATTGTGGATCACCATACAGAGAGACATAGATAGGAAAAAGGATGTGGTCTATAGTAAGTCATACAAATTCTGTCCTTCTCACCGGGCTGTGTTTCTGTCAGGCACTGTGAGGCATCCCCATGACAGCCTGGGATTATCTTTATATGTGTGTTGGTGGGCTGGAGTGTGCCTGACTGTCTGGCTAGCAGTAGAGGATGATGGGAGGCTGCTGACCTCTGTGAGGTGTGCACACGCGCACACACACGGAAACACACACGCATGGCCATAGAGAGGAGAGAGGAGCAGCAGGAGGCAGCAGCAGGGTTAGTGGTCAGTTTAGGGGGTCACTATGATTAGATGCCATTAGTTGAGATCCAACAGCTCAAGCTGCTTGTTCAACACAGCAGAGAGCAGAGGGGAACATTGTGTGTGTGTGTTAGTGTGTGTGTGTGTTTGTGTGTATATGTGTGTTTGGTGCGCATGTCTGCCTCTGTGTGTGTGCTTGCGTGCGTGTACTGATGAACACATCACAGTGCAACAGAGACAACAGAGGCCCAACCGATGACCATAGACGTACCTGGAACCTGTGACTGACAGCCCTGCAGCACCGCAGACCTCAGCTCTCTCATAGTCAGCTATGGGGCTACACTGCAGTCACAGGGACAGTCTGGGGGAAAGGTAAAAAAAATACAATTACTCAATAGTACAATGCTAAAATAGCAGTGTTTGTCTCTCTGTCTGTTGTTAACATGGTTTGTAATTATTGCCCTGAGTATCACAGAATATGTCCCAATTGGCATATGTAGTGCACTATAACGGGTCGTAAGAAGTGCACTTTAAAGGGAATAGGGTGCCGTTTGGGATGCATACATGGTGATTAGTAGGAAACATAGTGGGATGTTTCATATCTCATGCTCCTGTAGTTCTCAGAGATAAGATGTTCATGACGGTAGGAGATCAGTGACACATACAGACACAGATCCTCTCCTTGGCTCTGTTCCACATGTCAGTGATGTCATTACACTGTGTGTGTGTGTGTGTGTGTGTGTGTGTGTGTGTGTGTGTGTGTGTGTGTGTGTGTGTGTGTTGTGTGGTGTGTGTGTGTGTGTGTGTGTGTGTGTGTGTGTGTGTGTGTGTCGACCATGATCTCGCAAACATACATTTCTGCTCATTTTGCAAATTGCTGTGATTTCTTGGCTGCCGCAGGCCCTCTCTCACTCACCAAAACCTTGGGGAGGTGGGGGAAGTGCAAGTGGCAGGTGACACATTTAAATAGGATTTTGCATCTTTTAAACCAGAAGTGAGAAATGTGAGCATGATTCTCCAGGGAAGATGGGAGGAAGATTGCATTAGAGCTCAGAGAGAGAGAGAGAGGAGGAGAGAGAGAGAGAGAGAGAGAGAGAGAGAGAGAGAGAGAGAGAGAGGAGAGAGAGAGAGAGAGAGAGAGAGAGAGAGAGAGAGAGAGAGAGAGAGAGAGAGAGAGAGAGGAGGAGAGAGAGAGAGAGGGAGAGAGGAAGAGAGAGAGAGAGAGAGAGAACAATGACTTTGAGAGTGGAACTGAGGAGGGGGAGGGAGGAGAATTGAAAGGATAAAGAGATTGAGGGAGTGAGACAATTGGATTGTTTTCTTGTAGGTAAGTGGTCAGGCACAGCGTGACATCTGGTGGTGATAATGAAAACTATTACGGGTTATTTAAGATTGTTTAAAATATAACATTTTACAAGGCAACTGGGTTGTTGAGACTAGGAAGCGCAGTATAATCAAGTTTTATGGGTGACCAAGACAAGAAGGTTACTTCATTCATGAGATTCCTTTTTTTCACAGACCAATTTCATTGTGATTATTTTACACTATGAAAATATAACACAGTCACGCGCACGCATCTGTATCAGACATAAACCAACACGTATGAAAATCAAATAGTAGCACTTATCATTAACACAGATGTCTCACGCGGCTGCTCTGTCGCCACTATTTATTGACCGGAACAATAGTCATAGTAGTAAACATATGCCAATTTGTGCGGCACTCTCCTATCTAATCCTTTGTCTGATATGATAATCGCAAATTGCCAAAAAATATCAATTTTTACTTTTGCTAGTCAAAACTACCCTTTTCCATATACTAACATGTTAACAGTTCTTCTTAGAGAGGGATAGTCATTGGACGTTTCGTAGAGTGTAGTAATGGAGTTTGTCTCCCAAAATATTCTCTTTGCTTTTCCACCACGGTATACGGCTTTCCTTCAGTCTCTCTCATTGCTCTAGCCACATGCATTGAATCCCTCTCCAGTCAGGTGTTGTCGCTCTCCTCTCTCTCTCTCCCATTCTCTTCTCTTCATGTTCGTTTATATCCTCAACCCTTCACCTCCCCTCCCTCAGGGACTGGTCCCGTCCGGCGCAGCGAATTTCGGCTGCTGCAACTTGGCCGTTGCAGCTTGAAGTCGGAAGCTTACATACACACCATAGCAAATAATTTAACACTCAGTTTTGCACAATTCTGACATTTAATCCTTGTAAAAATCCCTGTCTTAGGTCAGTTATGATCACACTATTTTAAGGATGTTGAAAATGTCAGAATAATAGTAGAGAGAATGATTTATTTCAGATTTTATTTCTTTCATCACATTCCCAGTGGGTCAGACGTTTACATACACTCAATTAGTATTTGGTAGCATTGCCTTGAAATTGTTTAACTTGGGTCAAACGTTTCGAGTTAGCCTTCCACAAGCTTCCCACAATAAGTTGGGTGAATTTTGGCCCATTCCTCCTGACAGAGCTGGTGTAACGGAGTCAGGTTTGTAGGCCTCCTTGCTCACACATGCATTTTCAGTTCTGCCCACAAATCCACATAATTTTCCATCCATTTTGTGAAGTGCACSAGTCCCTCCTGCAGCAAAGCATCCCCACAACAATATGCTGCCACCCCCGTGCTTCACGGTTGGGATGGTGTTCTTCGGCTTGCAAGCTTCCCCCTTTTTCCTCCAAACATAATGATGGTCATTATGGCCAAACAGTTCTATTTTTGTTTCATCAGACCAGAGGACATTTCTCCAAAAAGTACAATCTTTGTCCACATGTGCAGTTGCAAACCGTAGTCTGGCTTTTTATGGCGGTTTTGGAGCAGTGGCTTCTTCCTTGCTGAGCGGCCTTTCAGGTTATGTCGATATAGGGCTCGTTTTAGTATTGTGGATATAGATACCTTTATACCTGTTTCCTCCAGGATCTTCACAAGGTCCTTTGCTGTTGTTCTGGGATTGATTTGCACTTTTCACACCAAAGTACATTCATCTCTAGGAGACAGAACGTGTCTCCTTCCTGAGTGGTATGACGGCTGCGTGGTCCCATGGTGTTTATACTTGCGTACTATTGTTTGTACAGATGAACGTGGTACCTTCAGGCATTTGGAAATTGCTCCCAAGGATGAACAAGACTTATGGAGGTCTACAATTGTTTTTCTGAGGTCTTGGCTGATTTCTTTTGATTTTCCCATGATGTAAAGCAAAGAGGCACTGAGTTTGAAGGTAGGTCTTGAAATACATCCACAGGTACACCTCCAATTGACTCAAATTATGTAAATTAGCCTATCAGAAGCTTCTAAAGCCATGACATAATTTTCTGGAATTTTCCAAGCTGTTTAAAGGCACAGTCAACTTAGTGTATGTAAACTTCTGACCCACTGGAATTGTGATACAGTGAATTATAAGTGAAATAATCTGTCTGTAAACAATTGTTGGAAAAATTACTTGTCATGTACAAAGTAGATGTCCTAACCTATTTGCCAAAACTATAGTTTGTTAACAAGACATTTGTGTAGTGGTTGAAAAATGAGTTTTAATGACTCCAACATAAGTGTATGTAAACTTCCGACTTCAACTGTATGCGCCCTTTGATTTCCATGGTCGGTCTTGTCGATTATTGTTACAATGTCCGTTGGTGTGTGTGAGTACCTGTGCTGTGTGTTTTGGCTTTCGTGCCATTGTGGATTGTGAAGATGACTACGGATCTCGTCCTGTGGGTTAATCATTGTGCGCGTGTGAATTTATTCGAGGAAGTCCTCGCTCCTCGCTCAACCCTGTGTTTTGTTACATGTTTGTTTTGTCTTAGTCACCGTGCCCTTACACAGCACGCCGTAATTTGGGATAAATAAGTACCCCTATTACGCATTCCTGCGCCTGTCTCCTGAATTATTGCTAACATAACATCCCGTCTTGTCTTTAATGTTTCTGTTCCATATTTGACATTGCACCACACACTTTGCACCATCTACTGAAAGACGTTTGAAAGCAAAACAAATGATTCTGAGTTTTGTTTTTAGAGATATTTGGTATTTTGCTCGCTCCTACTGCCGGCTCGATGCTCGTCTGTTAGTAGATTTGCGCCTCTATTGATTTGCCCAGCAAGTGGGGGGCTGGCGGGAAAATGTTCATGTGAGCATTGAAGTAATGCAAAGATTTTCCTCCTTGCCCAATGGTCATAATTGCCTGTATTATGAAATAGTTTATTAAACAAATTCATGCACAGGTTCACACATTTTATTTTAATATAATGTTCAATAGTCACATCAGTAATGATGTTTTGAAGGGATGAATGGTCTCTAGACGGAACTGATCTTTGTGTAGGTTTTTTATTGCGGAGTGGAAACTATAGGGAGACTTGTCAGAACCAGCTATGGGATGCAGGGGGGGATTGTGAGGCTAGAACGAGACGACAAATTCAAAGAGAGCTTACATTTTATACTCAAAGGGAGAGAGTGACCAATAGCTAGACTGTTGTTTTACTATTAAACTCAATACTATTGTTTTCAATTTCGTAAGGCAGTTTGTGTTTCTTAACCAGGCACATTGAAATAGAAGGTTGGTGACTGGTGGTTACGGGGAAGCAAGAGAATTGCTTGCGCGATATGTAGCCTATGATCGGAGGCAGAGGCAGGGCTGGAGGCGGAGCCTGCCTGTCTGCCCACACTCAGAACTTGCTTCACCATAGCTCACCAGCTGATGTAGGCTGTGTGTGCCGGGTGTGGCGCATCCTTCCCACTGCTAGACAACAGAACCCTAGCTGCTCTGCGCACCAGTGCTGCTAATATTCTGCTTATCATAGTTGCCTATCCAGTCCAAGTGCAAATACAAGTCACAAGAACGCAAGTCCGAGTCACCAAAGGTCTAGAAGGCGAGTCCGAATCCAAGTCCGAGTCACCAGTGGTCGAGTCCAAGTTGCGTCACAAGTCATGAAAATCAGGACTCCTGGACTCAAGTACTACAACACTGGTGGATGTGTGTTTGTGTGTGTGTGTGTGTGTGTGTGTGTGTGTGTGTGTGTGGTGTGTGTGTGTGGAGGAGGGCATCGACGGCGCTGCTATTTGGTCCTGTCAACGGCAACACAGCAGAGGGCACACCTCTGCACCGACCATGTCTGCATGGTGTCACCAGCTATTTTTAGCACTGCAGGCTGAAGGCTGGCTGTGACCGATGTAGAGGTGAATACACAGCGCAAACACACACACACATGTACACACACATGCCCGTGAAACCAGCATAGCAACTGTCGTAGTAATAACACTCCTCCACATTGAACCAGGCTGTCTAAAACTGTACCAACAGGACTTTACAATTCCCCATTTACCCTCCTTCAACTCTCAAGTAGCCATTCCGTTCTCTGACCTCAGAGAATAGACAGTATTTTGCAGACAGGCTGAAAGCTAAAGCTATTTATTGTTTCATTCTACATCACAGGATGGTGTTTCAGGGTTTGGTTATTTCACCACTGGCTAGGCCCTACAAGATTGATCATGGTGGCTCTCTCGAAGGTCTTGCTTTCCTGCCGGCTAAATACTGTATCATGTTTATCCATTGTCTGCCTGCAGCCCTGCTAGGTGAATCACTATATCTTACAGTGACTGCTCATGACACTCTCATCACTAAGATCTCCTCCTCTGTCCTTGAACATTGATTGCCCCCCCCCCACGGCTTAATCTATTACCCTTTATAGGTTGTTCCTTCCACAAGACCATTCCAGCAATATGACTCAAGAGTCAGGTTTTTGTTCTCCTTTTTCTTTCCTTTTATCAACCCTGTACACAGGGGTGTCAAACTCATTCCATGGAGAGCCTAGTGTCTGCAGGTTTTTGGTTTTTCCTTTCAATTAACCCCTAGACAACCAGGTGTGGGGAGTTCCTTACTAATTAGTGACGTTAATTCATCAATCAAGTACAAGGGAGGTACGGAAACCCGCAGACACTCGTCCCTCCGTGGAATGAGTTTGACACCGGTGCTGTACACTCTTAGAATTTGCCGTGACTTGAGGAACTCTGGAGATTGTCAAGGAAACCTAGAGTTCCTCATGGAACCATTGCAGTCAATGGGTTCATATTTGCACGTTTGGTTATTTGAGGGGTTCTTGGAGGAAGCTTTAACACAAGAAACAGCAAGGCTGCCCATTTGACTGCATATTAATTTAAAATTTAAATATCTCTGCTACTTTTAAAGTCATGCCCCCCTCTGTCCTTGACGTATCCCAAATAAGTATATTTAACACAAGTATGTTGTTAAAATGTCGATATCACAAACAGGATTTGTGTTATAAGCAATTCTAAGAGGACATAAAAATAAAGAAATTCTCTGGAGCGCCAAAAAGTGACTTTTTCAAATCCTCTTACCATAAGACACTTAGATTTCAGACATTTAGATTAGTTAGAGTAAATGTCATTCCTGTTCATCTGTTGTGATGTACTGTCATCACATGTTAAGGTTGAACACTAACAGTTTTATAGCTTCAATGAGGCTTACAGAGGTGTACAAGTTCCTCAACAGCCTATGCAAATCCCAAAGTTGGAATAGTTAGAACTTCATTACTACATGTAATCAGCAATGTTAATATTATATTATGATATGTAATATGCATACATATTCAAGGGAAATGTATGAATAGGATTTAAATGTATTTTAAAAATAACTATCTGAAAGCCACACCTCCAATAAGCCACGCCTTCAGTCTTCTGATAGACTCTTACAATATATTATTTTAAAAATGGAACCCCTCTCATCACAAAAAGGTTCCTGTTTTACACTGGGCTTCCATGAATAACCTTTTCAAGGCGGTTCCTCAAGGAACCAATTTGACCTGAAAAAGTTCCCCTGTGTGGCAATCTTCTAAACCCCAGTAGGTTCTTCGAGCCTCCTTTACTTGTTAGAGTGTAGGATGTCATGTAGGATGTCATGTAGGATGTCATGTAGGATGTCATGTAGGATGTCATGTAGAATGTCATGTAGGATGTCATGTAGGATGTCATGTAGGATGTCATGTAGAATGTCATGTAGAATGTCATGTAGGATGTCATGTAGGATGTCATGTAGAATGTCATGTAGAATGTCATGTAGAATGTCATGTAGGATGTCATGTAGGATGTCATGTAGAATGTCATGTAGGATGTCATGTGTGGCTCAGTTGGTAGAGCGTGGCGCTTGCAACGCCAGGGTTGTGGGTTCATTCCCCACGGGGGGACCAGGATGAATATGTATGAACTTTCCAATTTGTAAGTCGCTCTGGATAAGAGCGTCTGCTAAATGACTTAAATGTAAATGTAAATGTAGAATGTCATGTAGAATGTCATGTAGAAGGATGTTGTGATGTCCTTTGTGAACGTGACAAGAAATAGGTGGTTTTACAAGATGCAAATCTCAATGACTGGAAGTCTTTACTAGCATGCTAGCAAGTACCATAGACTTCCAGTCATTGCGCTAACGCTAATTGGCAACTTCCTTCAAACGGCACGCAGAGACATTTTTTATCCGTGAGTTCGTCTGACTCTGGGGATGTAGATACACGACTTCATTGACAAAATCCTGAAGTATCCCTTGAATACAGTTGCATCAGTTTGTGAACATAATGCAGTGATAGACTCCCATACAAAGATAATTCAAACAGTGGTGCAATGAGCCCACATAACCGGTGCTAAGTTAAACCTTTTGAAATGTAATTCTAATTGTCCAGGGCCATGCCTCCTTTTAAAGACGCCAATAAGTAAGGAGTGAATGCTTGCAGAAAGCAGACTCTGAGAGAAGCAGCCTAAGTGAATCAGTCAATTAAAAAAATAACATGAAACAAGTGTCAGCAACCTGAGCCATCATGAGGATGTTTTATATACTGTACCCGTATAGCTTTCACCCTCTTCCATAAATAAAATATACTGGGTCTGCATCAAATCTGAGAGGTATGAGCTGAGGTGATAAAATTGAGTTATGAATCAAAATGCACAGAGCATTTATATGAAGGGAGAAATGAGATAGATTCAACGTGGACAGATTGAAAATTCACTGCCGCTGTATAATGATCGAAAGGCTACACTACAGTAGAGACAAGATTTGCATCCCAAATGGCACCCTAAGAATCCTGATCAAAAGTAGTGCACTATAGAGAATAGGGTGCCATTCTGTATGTTCAGATCAACCATTTGTCAGACCCCTGTTTGTGGGCCTTTGAACCGTTATTTGTTCTTGCTCAGCAGCCAGCCACCCTGGTCCCTAGCTCTTTTCAATTGTAAAATTATGCTAGGCCCAGCAGGAAAGAAATGAAGGCACAGTGAACCAATAAGGATTCAGAAATGAGGGTGCTCACAAAATAACTATTCTAAGTCAAGGACCAGAGACTGGATGTGCAAGGTTATTTTGAACAGGCAAGGCATGAGAGAGCGAGTGAATGAGATAGAAAGAGAGGCTGCGGGAGAGGGCGAAAAGAGAAATAGAATTTGAGGAATGGAAATGAGAAAGAGAGATGAAGAGAGAGAGAGAGAAAGAGAGAGAGAGAGAGAGAGAGAGAGAGAGAGAGAGAGAGAGAGAGAGAGAGAGAGAGAGATGAGAGTGAGATATGGGAAGAGATGGAAAAGAGAAAGAGAGCGAGAGAGAAGAGGAAGATATGGGAGAGAGAAAGAGAGAGAGAGAAGGGCAAGAGAGAGTGAGATATGGGAAAGAGAGAGGTCTGAGAAAGAGAGTTATGAGAGACAGAGAGAGAGGGAGAGGGGGGTGAGTGATATATGGCAGAGAAAGATAAAGGGAGAGGGAGGGGTTGTAACGTTTTTTCTTTTATTGTGTTAATCTGTCTCACTGGGTTCCTTCACCAAGTAGTTTATTACACATACCTGTTAATCCAGGCCTCGTAGAATGTGCGATAGATTTGTAAATGCTGCCCATTACACATCTGCTTGAACCTGCATAGTTTTTTCTACCTTGTGCTCTGCTCTCTCGCTCTCACCCCTCCCTTCCCTCTCTCTCATTTACTCTTTGTCTCTTCCCTTCTAACCCTTTTCATTACCCGGACAACAGCACCATAGTCCCAGTCTGCATTCACGTAATAATAAGGAATTCCCCTCGACCACGCCCACAAATTGGGGAAAATCAACATTCTTTCCTATTGACCCCCATCGTAAAAGAGAAAACTCTGTAGTAAATGTTTTCTATACAGAAGTAACAAAACATGCAGAAAAGCTGCTGTGTTGTTCAATGTACATGTAGCCAGGTCAAAAATGTTGACCTATGGTTCACAATGGTCCCACGTAGGGAAATAGAGCCTGCGAGAAGAGCCCTGTGGCTTCAGGCTATTTGGTGTGGGAGAGTGGGAAACGTGGAGACACAGTGTCCAACTAGGCTACATGTAGCTGCGTGTGTGGAAAACATTTCATCACAGGTAAGACATTTAACTTGTTTAGTACAGTTTGTTTGTAACTCCTCTCACTACTTGTAGCTGTATAGTCTGTTTGTTTGTGTTGTTGGTCTTGGCTAGCTTAATGTTTCAGTCGGTAGCTAGCTAGCACTCACTCACTCAAGTGGTTGCTAGCATTGTCATGAAAAGGGGCATGAGGGAAGCCCTAAAATATTATGTTTTTCTAAGTAGTGAGAATGCTAAGGACCAGGCAATGTTGATAAGTAATCTATGGACATGTACTTTTCTTAGATGTAGTTTTGTAATTGACTAAAACAAGCAGACAACAAGAAAATTGCATTTGAAAAATGTAAAGTTTTTGCTGTGAGCAAATGAGGTAACCTAGGTAACCACAGGTTGTTTTCCCCACAGGTGGGCAGGGTCACAACTTTCTGTCTAATACCAACTGGGTTTATACAGTCAGTGGGTTAGTTAGGGGATTTCTAACCCCACAAATCTCCACTCCTTTTTTCTCTCATTTATTTATAAATATGTTTATTTCTCAATTTCTTAAAGTCTCATCCTCTCTCCCCCTCCACCCCTTATCCCTTTAGGGTGGACAGAGCTGTGTAGAGCCAGGAGGAGCTGAACGGAGGCCATGATTGTTTTGGGGTAGAGGATTAAAGTCTCTCTGGGAGTTTAATTATAGAGGTTTTAAACACCTCCACCACCGTCTACAGCGAGCCCCTGATCCTACCCTACATGCCTGCCTGCCTGCCTGGCTGCCTGCTCTCACACATGGCCAGGTGACTCTACACACACACACAAACAGACACACAGACTGCCAGGGGCTGGTTAGGCCAGCGGGGCACTAGGYTGCCATACTGCTTTAGCAGGCTAAGAGGCTTTGTCCTCACCCATACAACTAATTAAAACTATCCGCAGGTGTTGCTGCTACCTATTTTCTAGAGCGTCGCCAGGGCTTAATCCAGCTTGGTTTTGGACAATCAGAGCCAGCTTCGCTGCACGCCACGACTGTGGGTGTGAAATAGGCACAGGATGGGTGAGGGATGAGGAAGGATAGATGGTGATAGCAGCATTATCTTACCTTCTATGGTAGAATGATGACTTATTCATACCATTCATGTCAGTAAGTGAACACCTTAGTGCCTGGTTCTACCATGACATTCAATAATTTGCTATAACTAAATGGTTTCTACCCAGTGATGGTACAGAACCAACTAAGATGTGAAGGAGATGCATGTGTCATAATCCGCTTTGAGAGAAAATGTAACTGCACGCGGTGCTAAATCAAAGAAAATACAAACTAATTTTGCACAGTTGAGAAACACAAAATCTCAAAATCACTCCAAGCAGGGCTTAGTTTGGGTGTGTTGATGTTTTTGGTTTGTACTAGCATGTGTGTCTATGTTGCATCAGTTGGGATTAAATAGTATTAAAGAAAATACTGTTTCTGAACACAAAATCACTCCAAGCAGGGCTTTGTTTGGGTGTGTTGATGTGTTTGGTTCGAAGTAAAACCCTGCGTGTGTCTATATTGTTTATGTGTAAGTGGTATAGTAGTAAGTACTGTATGTGGAGGTTTGGGTGATTGTTGGCCCCGTTGGGCTTGAGTAGGTCATTATTGTATTCTGTGGAGATTCAGGGGAACTTGGGAAGGAGGAACCCACGCTCTCGGTTTCTTCTATGCCCCTGCCAGCCAAATACTTGTTCATCCCTTTTCCTGTTAACACACTCTATGTGRCCCAAATGGCACCATATTCCCCATATACTGTAGTGCACTACTTGTGACCAGAGCCCTATGTGCACTGTAAAGGGAATAGAGTGCCCTTTGGGACGTTACCTCTTTAATGGCTTTGATTTCCTCCTCTTCTTCATCTGGCCCGAGGACGTCTGATTGAACCTACAGGCTGGCTCATCAACCACTTCCCATACACGGCTCTGCTCCCAGTCCAATATTCCGACCCCCCAACCACTCAGTCTAAATGGGATTAATCTAACCTCTTCTGTAGGAGCATGGCCAGGCGCTAGACTGGGTTCAAACAGTATTCGTATTCTTTCAAATAAGAGAGTGAGTCTGGCCTGGAGTGCCAGATGGGCAGGGTTTGCACATTTCATGACTGTTCAATTGGTTAAATTGCACCAGGCAATATCAATCAAGCTCAGCTAGAGTATTTGAAAGGTTTYTAATACTATGTGAACCCAGGTCTACTAATACAGACTCCTATCACAGGCCCTTAAAGGCTGATGAACGGGCCATAGCTCACTGCTTGCTCAGGGACCAGACTGGGACCTTGTTCAACAGGGAAACTGTTCCCCAATTCAGACTGTTTGTGTGTTTGTTGGATGTTTTTACAGGGCAAGGAGTCAGTAAAACTGGTACCAGCTAATTGAATTGGGGAAGGAGAGGCTTTTATGCGAATTCGGATTTATAGTTTTCATTCCATTCCCTAGGGACACACTCAAAGACACAAACGCGAGTGTACAAGCACGTACACACAAAMACCTTWTTTTWWATTTTATTTAACTAGGCAAGTCAGTTAAGAACAAATTCTTATTTACAATGACGGCCTACCCCGGCCAAACCCGGACGACGCTGGGCCAATTGTGCGCWGCTCTATGGGAKTCCCAAACATGGCCGGATTAATACACACACGCCACAGGAGGTTGGTGGCACCTTAATTGGGGAGGATGGGCTCGTGGTAATGGCAGGAGTGGAGTCAGTGGAATGGTATCAAAAACATTAAACACATTTCCATGTGTTTGATGCCATTCCATTTGCTCTGTTTCAGCCATTATTATGAGCCGTCCTCCCCTCAGCAGCTCCCATTGACACACACACACACACACACACACACACACACACACAACACACACACACACACACACAACACACACACACACACACACACACACACACACACACCAAGCTCGGTACACAGAAATGGAGCGAGAAGAGGGGATGAGAGTGTCTGTGAGAGAACATATCCGCATTCACTCATCTTCTCTAATGTGTTACGATTTAATTCATTAGAAGTGAACGTTGTTCGTATGTGTAAAAACATGTTATGTGGCGGGGAGATTTAGACAAATACTATGAATTCATAACAGGATTTTTAATATCATGAGTATTGCTTAATTTATAACCCCGGGGGCCTATTTGCTCTGCCCCATGTCAACACATCATTCTCATAGACAATTACATAAAACACAATTAATAAATATGACACAGCCTGGGCAAATCACCAGCATAGGGTTTCATTTAATTTGATCAAGAGTATCACATAACAGGAAAACAACTCATAAAATGCAAATACAGCAGCCTAAACTATTTTTTTACAGTACAATACAGTTAATTTTACAGTATTGTATTATGTCATTACGCAGTTACTTGCTTTGAGACTGTATTAGGATTACAGTAGCTGTACTGCAATATCAAATACAGTAAATTACTTGCCAATGAGCTGCCTGTAAATTACTGACAATTTCAGGGCATCCCCTTTACAGTGTATGATTCTATTCAATGTGACCCCTATCACGCCTCATAGTCATACCATACCGTGATATCTCATTCCAGAGGGGGGTAGAAACCTAGTGGAAAAAGGATCATAGTTGCACTTGTTGGACACCCTTGAATCTCTCCTGTGCCCATGGAGYAACCTGCATGTGTAGACATTCCTGCACTGTCTGCGTATCCAGAACCTGCACACAGGGTTGGGTAGGTTACTTTCTAAATGTAATCCATTACAGTTACTAGTTACCTGTCACAAATTGTAATCAGTAATGTAACTTTTGGATTACCCAAACTCAGTAACGGAATTTGATTACATTCAGTTACTTTTAGATGACTTTCCATTTAAGAGGCATTATAAGAAGACAAAAAATGTATGTTACCAATTGAACCACATCTATTGCAGGATAAATCAATGTTAAAGTTTACATAGCTGGCCATATATGGATGTTAAAATGTAGTTTATGGGTTGGTTATGTAGGCTTCTTCTAAKCCATCGCTTTCTACTACATATAATAATACGATTAAATTATATGTTTAAAATAAAAACCAAGTCTATCAGAATTCCAGTCATTCCAATAAATGTTATAKCCCTTGATCTTCAAGAATAGGACTTGGAAATACGGAAGTATAGATTAACCAAATTGTTTTACCTGAGCATGACCCCAAAACTAYGGATTTATTAGCCAGCCCTACTCTGTTGTTTATGATTTTGTTGTCATGGACTGATTGGGCTCATTAATATGAGTTGAAAAGAAATGAAGCGCTCATGGATTGGCATGCTTTGAGCACTACTGAAAAGTGCTATTTATGTGTAAATGATGAATGCCGTATGTTGCATTTGCTATAGGCCTATTGTTAAACTTTTTTTTTGGTGACACTTTGATATCTTGATAATATGCAGCTGTTTAAAGGGCAAATCCACAGATGAAACAATAACAAACTGCCGCCATACCTCTGTTTTGGTGAAAAGCTGAGGGAGGGTCCTGGAGAAATGTAACCACTCTCAGATTAATAGACAGAGCTATGGATGCAAGGACTGACCAACCATGATATCAACATTATTGGTTTAACCAGGTTATGAGGTTAGTGTTGTTTACATTTACACTATTTAAAAAGTTTGGAGAAAAACAAGCTTATATTTTTGGTTCTCATTACAATTGAACTAAGCTCATGAGGCGTTTATAAGTTATATTCTTCAAGAATCAATGGATATATACATATATATACAGAGATACTTACAAGACAGGGACAGATTGTGTTGTTCTATCAGAGAAAGATTGCCTCTTTATGTCTATCAAATGTGTGTGAGCTTGTCCATTAGGCCTATGGATMACATTTATTTTATCAGCATGAATTAGATTGAGCAATAAAAGCCCCACTTTTATTCCATAGGCTGGGATCCGCACTGTGCAGCTGTTGCAAGAGCGCTTTTTTCACTGGCTGTCCACTGGTTTCAAAAACAATGATTGATAGGCAGCTTAAACTTCTTGAATTCAACCATTATTGGGTTCAAWTACACATTTAGATTTAGAACAGTCATCCACAATCCGTAAGACGCAAATAGTTAAATGAGAGAGCAGCAGTGTTATTTACATCAATGCGTTATGTAGATAACAATCATAAGTGATATTCGTATTGCCGTAGACTATACCATTGCTGTCATCCTCACCTTCAAGCGTTTATTCAAGCTGGATCCTCTTTGGATGCCGACAACAGTTGTGCCGTTGGAAGACATAGCTTGGACTGTAGCCTACAAAATACAATTTTTGCTCTTCCCACGATCCATCAAACCCATTTGTTGTGTCATCATAGTMGTCTCTAACTTCTTTCTGGTCAGACTTGCTCAGGTGGAACAAACTTAAACATGCGCCTTTTTTCAATGCTGATTTGAATGTCATTGAGAAAACAGAGAAGATTTCTTTTTTGCAAAGATMTCTTTTTTGCAAGCCTCCTTTCTGAATTTAAAAGTAATCCTTGAAGTAATCATCTAGTTTTTCAAAAGTATCGGTAATCTGATTACAATATTTTTGCTGGTAACGTAATGGATTACAGTTACCATTTTTTGTAACCCCTTACATGTAACAGATTGCATGTAATCCATTACTCCACAATGCTGGTTAATATGGTGTACAACCATTTTATACTTTACYGTCCACCACAGCACAACAAAGGCTCAATTCAATCTGTATCGCAGAAGTTCAGCTCTATAGTGCAATTGAAATTAAAAGGCAATGTCCCCGCGTTTGCGTAGACCACATTCACGGTACGCGCTGCATATCTCGGCTCAATCGGAAATTACCTTCACATTTAAAGGAGGATTTGGCATATGCACACTTGGTCAAAAACAATACATAGATTCTATCCAGACAACAAATGTTTTTGGTTGCTTGTACATTTTTATTTAGACCTTTTTTGGAAGTACATAACGATTGTGACGGCAGTAAATGGCAATAGTTGCTCGGCGAAATGTCTTAATTGGTGAGCAACGAACGTATTTTGACATTGTAGAGCTGTCTAATGGGAAAAGGAATGGTGCCTAACTGGGCTAGAGAGGAGACTCGTCATTTTCATCYTCTCCTCCTCTGCCCAGATACTGGTTCAACGGTTTTCACCTCTCTAGAGACAGCAGGAGCGGTAGAGATACTCTTAATGTGTAACGGTTCTCGTCCTRTTCGTCTGAGGAGTAGCAAGGATCGGACCAATACGCAGCGTGGTAAGTGTCCATTTTAATTTATTAAAACTGAACACTGAAAAATACAAAATAACAAAGTGAATAATACCGAAAACCGAAACAGTCCTGAAATGTGAAACAAACACTACAACAGGAAACAATCACCCACAACACACAATGAAAAACAGGCTACCTAAATATGGCTCCCAATCAGAGACAACGACTGACACCTGCCTCTGATTGAGAACCATACTAGGCCCKACACATAGAAATCTAACAACAGAACAAAACATAGAAAAACAACATAGAGTGCCCACCCCAACTCACTCCCTGACCAAACTAAAATAAAGACATAAAAAAGGAACTAAGGTCAGAACGTGAAAGCCCACTGACATTTACTCCTGAGGTGCTGACTTGCTGCACCCTCGACAACTACTGTGATTATTATTATTTGACCATGCTGGTCATTTATGAACATTTGAACATCTTGGCCATGTTCTGTTATAATCTCCACCCGGCATTTTCCTAGCCACCGTGCTTCTACACCTGCATTGCTTGCTGTTTGGGGTTTTAGGCTGGGTTTCTGTACAGCACTTTGAGATATCAGCTGATGTAAGAAGGGCTATATAAATAGATTTGATTTGATTTGATTAGACTAACTCTTATGTGAGGAAGATTGAAATCCTTTATTTTATGGAGTATCTATGACATTTCAGATTCTTTACGAAAAGACTGAGGGGGAGGGGTTTTAGTTTAAAAAATCTTTCTCTGATAGAACAACACAATCTGTCCCTGTCTTGTAAGTATCTCTGTCTAATCATATAGACTCAAGTCGGGCCCTAGATTCTTGAACGACGTATTGATTCCTTGCTCCACTTTCTGCACATAAGCTGTTCCTGAGCAACATTCTGGACCAATGGTTCCAATATGCTCCAGCTCCGTACACTACAGTAGACTAGACTATCTCTTTAATTAACACCACACTGTTTCTCTGTCACAATTAACTTTCTTCATGCCTGAGCAATGCTTTCTTTGACGGGAGATTTGAATGACTGCGTCCTCTTTGATTGTGTTCAGTATGGACTAAATGTATGGCTGAGTCCCAAATGGGACCCTATTCCTTATATAGTGCAGTACTTTTGTGAWAGTGCACTACTTTTGACCAGGGCCTATGTAGGGACTAGGGTGTCATTTGGGACACACTCTTAGTCACTTAGCGTCACATACCTTTAGAGGCAAGGTTATAGGTCCAAAATCTGCATTTAAAAAGCCAGATGTGTTCTCCAGATGTACTATATAGGTATTAGGGTGCCATATATAGGGGGAAATGGTGTAATATATAAGGAATATGGTGCCATTTGGGACGCATCCATGCAGCAGGCCTATACTGTAGCTACAAGAAGCTATCGGAATTACAGAGTGGAAATTCACACACAGTGGGAATTGAATAAACTCGGCAAACGAAAGGCATTAATGTGATTGTTATTTCATTCAAATTAAGCGTTTCATTCACTGACCTCTGAGGCTAGACTGATTATCAGACCATTCTTTCATTTGAACACACATTCTATGTGTCTGCTAATGGGTTCCTGCCAATAGACTATTGTCTYGTCCTAATGGATACATCCAAGGTACTTTATATAGCAGTATCCCAGGGAAATACAATGGGCTGTTTTCGAACGTTTAGTTTCAACCAAATGAGAGACAATCATCCTTCCTGTCTAATTTCTGACATAAAAACACATTGAGAGACTTTAGAGGGAATTGCAGTGATTTCAGAAAATCTAGAATTTMGGGGCATAGGTTGCGTAAACACAGGCAGCCCAATTCTGATATTTTTTTACACTAGTTGGTCATTTGACCAATTACATCAGATCTGATTAGGTCAAAACACCAATAAGTGAAAAAAAATATCAGAATTGAGCTGCCTGTCTAAACGCAGCCCATCAGACAGATGATAATGAGGGAGACAGTTGCATAATGATACTTCTGTCATCTGAGTGTCTTCTGTCTCCCTCCCTCCCACTATCTCCCACCCTCTCTCTCCATCCATCCCTCCCACACTCTATTTCTTCCTCTTTCCCCTCTCTCTCTCTCCCTTCCTCCCCTCCTATTTGTCTCTCTCTTCCTCCCCCTCTCTCTCTCCCCCTCAGTCTCTCTCTTCCTCCCTCTCTCCTCAGTCTCTGTCTTCCTCCCTCTCTCTCTGATCTATTTAATTCTCCACCTGCTCTCTCCATCTCTCTCTGTGTAATTCCATTAAGGCTCCTGTGTTTCCGCTTGGCGCTCATTACTCCTCCCTCCATCACGCCACCGTCCCTGACTGCTGTGTCTGGCTAAGACCGGTCCCCAACATGCTCACCTGCAGCCCAATACCTTGACATGATCTCACAGGAGGGTGTCACTCACTGGGCCTCTGGGTTGTTGGTCACTGCTTTGCAAAGTGTGTTGCATTATGGGGTTGCTGTTACCAACTTCATCCTGCAGCCATCGCCTGCAATGTGGGAGGCTCTATTGTCAACCAATCATTAGGGTGTTGTTGTTTGACCCACGTGAACATGAACAAAATCATGACTGAGACAGGAACAGACTTTGACAAGATTCGTGTATACAGTTGATATATACAAATGAATACTATTTGCTGCACTCTCACTGATTGATTATAAGTGTGATACGGGGGTTGGAGCCATGTTATTTTGACATTTTTAAGAAAAACTTTTACAAACAATGGTAACAGTATCATGTTGATCTGAGCCTTGCTGTTGGAAAACCACATTAGTGTATGACTTTCGYCTGTCGCAGATGCACTGCCCCCAACTTCACTCCTCGACTTCCGTCTACAGTTGGTTGCTTTAGCCTTACACTCAAACGCACTCTCTCTCTGACTCCCTCCAAAACTATTCTAGCATGGAATCCAAATGGAATATTTTTCTGTTTCACTATTGTGTTACTGAGCGATATTCAGTTCAGATTCCAGGCCAATGCATCATCCATCCCTACAGCCCAATACCTTGACATTGTCCTTGATTGTACAGCATCAAGTGTTTCAAGTAGCCAGACTTTTTAAACATCTTATTGATATGGAGCCTGGTAAGCAACAGTTAGCCCAATCATAATGGACAGCGAGATAGAGCTGACGAGATATACAGTTGAAGTTGGAAGTTTACATACCCTTAGGTTGGAGTCATTAAACTTGTTTTTTCAACCACTCCACAAATTTCTTGTTAACAAACTATAGTTTTGACAAGTCGGTTAGGACATCTACTTTGTGCATGACACAAGTCATTTTTTCAACAATTGTTTAGAGACAGATTATTTCACTTATAATTTACTGTATCACAATTCCAGTAGGTCAGAAGTTTACATACACTAAGTTGACTGTGCTTTAAACAGCTTGGAAAATTCCAGAAAATGTGGTCATGGCTTTAGAAGCTTCTGACATAATTTGAGTCAATTGGAGGTGTACCTGTGGATGTATTTCAAGACCTACCTTCAAACTCAGTGCCTCTTTGCTTGACATCATGGGAAAATCAAAAGAAATCAGCCAATGCCTCAGAAAAACAATTGTAGACCTCCACAAGTCTGCTTCATCCTTGGGAGCAAGATAGGTACCACGTTCATCTGTACAAACAATAGTATGACAGTACAGTGGGGCAAAAAAGTATTTAGTCAGCCACCAATTGTGCAAGTTCTCCAACTTAAAAAGATGAGAGAGGCCTGTAATTTTCATCATAGGTACACTTCAACTATGACAGACAAAATGAGAAAAAAATCCAGAAAATCACATTGTAGGATTTTTAATGAATTTATTAGCAAATTATGGTGGAAAATAAGTATTTGGTCACCTAAAAACAGCAAGATTTCTGCTCTCACGACCTGTAACTTCTTTTTAAGAGGCTCCTCTGTCCTCCACTCGTTACCTGTATTAATGGCACCTGTTTGAACTTGTTATCAGTATAAAAGACACCTGTCCACAACCTCAAACAGTCACACTCCAAACTCCACTATGGCCAAGACAAAAGAGCTATCAAAGGAACAGAAACAAAATTGTAGACCTGCACAGGCTGGGAAGACTGAATCTGCAATAGGTAAGCAGCTTGGTTTGAAGAAATCAACTGTGGGAGCAATTATTAGGAAATGGAAGACATAGAAGACCACTGATATCTCCCTCGATCTGGGGCTCGACGCAAGATCTCACCCCGTGGGGTCAAAATGATCACAAAGACGGTGAGCAAAAATTCCAGAACCACACGGGGGGACCTAGTGAATGACCTGCAGAGAGCTGGACAAAGTAACAAAGCCTACCATCAGTAACACACTATGCCGCAGGGACTCAAATCCTGCAGTGCGAGACGTGTCCCCCTGCTTAAGCCAGTACATGTCCAGGCCCATCTGAAGTTTGCTAGAGGCGCATTTGGATGATCCAGAAGAAGATTGGGAGAATGTCATATGGTCAGATGAAACCAAAATATAACTGTTTTTGGTAAAAACTCAACTCGTCGTATTTGGAGGACAAAGAATGCTGAGTTGCATCCAAAGAACACCATACCTACTGTGAAGCATGGGGGTGGAAACATATGCTTTGGGGCTGATTTTCTGCAAAGGACCAGTACGACTTATCCGTGTAAAGGAGAGAATGAATGGGGCATGTATCGTGAGATTTTGAGTGAAAACCTCCTTCCATCAGCAAGGGCATTGAAGATGAAACGTGGCTGGGTCTTTCAGCATGACAATGATCCCAAACACACCGCGCCGGGCAACGAAGGAGTGGCTTCGTAAGAAGCATTTCAAGGTCCTGGAGTGGCCTGGCCAGTCTCCAGATCTCAACCCCATAGAAAATCTTTGGGGGAGTTGAAAGTCCGTGTTGCCCAGCAACAGCCCCAAAACATCACTGCTCTAGAGGAGATCTGCATGGAGGAATGGGCCAAAATACCAGCAACAGTGTGTGAAAACCCTGTGAGACTTACAGAAAACATTTGACCTCTGTCATTGCCAACAAAGGGTATATAACAAAGTATTGAGATAAACTTTTGTTATTGACCAAATACTTATTTTCCACCATAATTTGCTAATAAATTCATTACAAATCCTACAATGTGATTTTCTGGATTTTTTTTTCTCATTTTGTCTGTCATAGTTGAAGTGTACCTATGGTGAAAATTACAGGCCTCTCTCATCTTTTTAAGTGGGAGAACTTGCACAATTGGTGGCTGACTAAATACTTTTTTGCCCACTGTATAAACACCATGGGACCACACAGCCGTCATACCGCTCAGGAAGGAGACGCGTTCTGTCTCCTAGAGATGAACATACTTTGGTGCGAAAAGTGCAAATCAATCCCAGAACAACAGCAAAGGACCTTGTGAAGATGCTGGAGGAAACAGGTACAAAGTATCTATATCCACAATAATAAAATGAGCCCTATATCGACATAACTGAACCGCTGCTCAGCAAGGAAGAAGCCACTGCTCCAAACGCCATAAAAAAGCCAGACTACGGTTTGCAACTGCACATGTGGACAAAGATTGTACTTTTTGGAGAAATGTCCTCTGGTCTGATGAAAAAAAATAGAACTGTTTGGCCATAATGACCATCATTATGTTTGGAGGAAAAAGGGGAGGCTTGCAAGCCGAAGAACACCATCCCAACCGTGAAGCACGGGGGTGGCGTATATTGTTGTGGGGATGCTTTGCTGCAGGAGGGACTCGTGCACTTCACAAAATAGATGGCATCATGAGGTAGGAAAATTATGTGGACATATTGAAGAAACATCTCAAGACATCAGTCAGGAAGTCAACAGCTTGGTCACAAATGGTTCTTCCAAATGGACAACGACCATAAGCATACTTCCAAAGTTGTGCACAATGGCTTAAGGACAACAAAGTCAAGGTATTGGAGTGGCCATCACAAAGCCCTGACCTCATTCCTATAGGAAATTTGTGGGCAGAACTGAAAAAGRGTGTGCGAGCAAGGAGGCCTACATACCTGACTCAGTTACACCAGCTCTGTCAGGAGGGATGGGCCAAAATTCACCCAACTTATTGTCGGAAGCTTGTGGAAGGCTACCTGAAACGTTTGACCCATGTTAAACAATTTAAAGACAATGCTACCAAATACTTAATTGAGTGTATGTACACTTCTGACCCACTGGGAATGTGATGAACGAAATAAAAGCTGAAATAAATCATTCTCTCCACTATTATTCTGACATTTCACATTCTTAAAATAAGTGGTGATCCTAACTGACCTAAGACAGGGAATCTTTACAAGGATTAAATGTCAGGAATTGTGAGAATTTTTTTTTTTTAAATGTATCTGGCTAAGGTGTATGTAAACTTCCGACTTCAACTGTATTTGTTCAACACTGCAGTGTGCTCAACATGCTGGATGAAAACCAAAATGGCAGAATATAAACTAAAAATGTAACTCTGTGTCATAACGTTGATTCAATGTTATGTGCGTCCAATTTGACCACTGTTTCAAAGTACATATTTGACCTTCCATAGAACAAAAATACACAGCACACAACAAACAGTACACAATCAACTTCCTGRTTTGTTGAAGTCATGTTGGAAAGATTGAGGTCTTGGAGGTGCCACTGGCCTTCTTTCTTTTCTTTTRAGACCAGGCTAGACCCCCCTGAATTCCCTTTATCTGTATCTTGCGTGTCCATTGCTGTATTTACTACAGGGTTTAAAAATACTTTCATCAGTCATCTGAGCCAAGCAAAGTGATAAATTGCACTGATAGTAATCTGGAGGYGGTAGCAGACAGTGGTGATGCTGACCATGGAGGAAAGAAAGAGGGGGATGTGTCCCAAATGACACCCTATTCCCWTAATAGTGCAGGGCCATAGTAGGGCACTATATAGGAAAAGAGTCCCATTTGAGACGCATTCAAAGTCTGCAAACATTAGAAAAGGTTTTCTCATATGTAAGCTAAAAGATATGGAGACGGAAGAGGAGGAAAGAACTTTAATAAACTCCTTCCATTGTGTAATACAATAAGCAYTTATCAGCTTGTGTTTCTCACCCATTCTCTCTAATGGCTGCCTGTCAGGAACCACTATCTTTCCCATATATCTGTTTATCGGTCAACCCTGGTGGGCTTTTTCATGGCCTGAGTAACAGTTTAGTGTGTACGACACTTATGGGTGATGGTGACTTATCAGGGGTGGTTTTTGTGCTATATAGTAGTGATGTGCAGTTTGCGAACGATTCGTAATTTGTGAACAACTCTTTTTACTGACTTGTGTCACGGTTGTCGTAAGAACGGGACCAATGCGCAGCGTGTGTAGAGTTCCACATCTTTATTCCAACGTGAAACTTAACAAAACGAAACAAAATGTATCATTAAACAAACAACGAAACGTGACTACMTGGTGCACAAACACAAAACAATATCCCACAAAGCAGGTGAGAACAGGGAACCCTTAAGTATGATCCCCAATTAGAGACAACGATAATCAGCTGCCTCTAATTGTGAATCATACTCAATCCCAAAACATCGAAACAAAATGACTAGAACACCCCCCTAGTCACGCTCTGACCTAAACGTCATGGAGAACCAAATGCTCTCCATGGTCAGTGCGTGACAAGTTGAGAGTCGTGATTTGTAATATTGCCTTTGTTTCTCAAAAATCATTGTAATGTTGTTAAACCTTGAAAATCAAAATTAAAACTATTCAAATATAAAATTCAACCTTAGATCATGGGAAAAGGCTGCACTTGAATCTGTGAATCTACCTTTGCACTTGAATCAGTCCCACGGTGAATAGCTACGTCCGCTATGAAGCCACACACGATTGCAGAGACTTTGATATTACCAGCCGCAATTGATATGGTGAAAACAATGTGTGGGGGGACAGAGGCACAMAAACTCACATCAATACCTTTGTCACGTAACACTGTTAAACCAAGAATTTATACTATTGCTAGCAATCAAGAGGAAACTCTGACTGAAATACTCAACAACAAAAAACAGCTTATGCTCTCCAAATAGACGTTAGTTGTGAGGGCCGAGATGCCCATGTATTGACTTTTGTTCGCTATACATGTCAGAAGACGCAATTCACGAAGACATATTGTTCTGTCTTACGATTCCCGAGCTTGAAACGACACAAGGGATGTTTAGTGTGCTGCGTGGCTATATTAACGATAAACAGATTCCAAAGGATCAAATGGTGGGCTTTTGCACAGGTGGGGCTCCATCTATGGCAGGACGACAGGCAGGCCTCTGCACTCTAGTTATGAATGTGTCTAGTTATGAATGTGTCTAGTTATGAATGTGTCTCCCTCTGCCATATGGACGCATTGTATGATAGACTGAGAGCAACTGGAGGCAAAAGAGCTGAGCACAGAACTCGGAGATATACTGCAGCAGGTAACTTCGACTGTAAATTACATCAAACCACATCCACAGCGCGCTCACGCCTGTTCGCAAAACTATGTGGAGATATGGAATCAGAGCATGACAATGTTCTATTTCACACCGAGGCTTGGTGTTATCGAGGGGGAGTGCTGGAAAGACTTTTTCGCATTGAGAGAGGAACTGTTGTCATTCACAATGGATGTAAAAAAAAAACGACTTGCTTGACTTTCTCTGTAATAAAAAAGTGACTCATTGCCTATGTAACAAACATATTTGGGAAACTGAACGAACTGAATGCTAGCATGCAAGGGAAATACAAAAACATTCTACAGATGAGTGACCAAATCAGTGGATTCAYAAMAAATAATTCTTATTGGAGAGAGAGTCTTTCAAAAGTGAACCATGCCRTCGTCCCTCGGCTGMGCATGTTTCTAACAGAAAACAGCATCAGTAAGTGWCCCACATGAGTGATGACTGCTCACCTCKAACACTTGGYAGAGCGCTTTGGAACCTACTTCCCAATCCGTTTGACTGTGATCCTGGCTCAGTTGAAATGCCAATAAGTAAAATCGAACAGCTGATCGAGCTGTCATGTGACTAAATGCATTCATGGGTCATTACAGAGGAGTTTTGGAAACTGACTCAAAGGGAATAATACCCTGCAGTCTGCTTCTGAGCATTAACGCCGCATTCAAAACAACTGGAAATCTCAGACTTCCAACTTCAGTGCGTTCAAGACAACTGGGAACTCTGAAGAAAACGAGCTCTGACTGGGAAAATCATTTTTGAATCGTTATCCAACTCGGAATACCAACTCGGGAACTCCAACCTWTTTCTAGAGCTCCAACTTTCAGACCTGAAGATCACTGATGTCAAGATTTTTAGAACTTGTATTTTTCAGAGTTCCCAGTTGTCTTGAAAGCACCATAAAATATCGGTACCCTTCGCCAGCTCATATCTGTGTGAAGCTGTGCTTCAGTGCTCTCGTCTGCAATAAAACCAAATATCGATCCAGGTTGGATTTGACAGCAGAGATGGGGTGTGCACTGTCAACCACGCCACCTGGCTTTGAGCAGCTCTGATGCAACATGCATCAAGTACACCCATCACATTAGTGGTGCTGAGATAAGATATATTATGTCAGACTCATTTGCAATTGACTGTCATAGCCCCACATTAAAAGTATGTGATAGTGAGTTGAGAAGACAATCAGAAATACTGTTAGAATGTTTTTCAATTGACTGCCATAGCTCCAAATAAAAAAGCAAACATTGACTGTCAATTACATAATTTTTTTCACATGGTTGGGGTCACCAGAATTTTCAGATATCAAAATGGGGTAATGGGCCAAGACAGTTCAGAAACCCCTGGACTAGTTATTTCAAAAGACACCATTTCTGCCTAAAGTCCAATTTTATATATTTTTTATTTTTATTTGACATGACACAACAGATTAGATAAACTGCAATGACACTCCCACTCAAATCAAATCAAATGTTATTTGTCACATGTGCCGAATACAACCTTACAGTGACATGCTTACTTACAAGCCCTTAAACAACAATGCTTTAAGAAGTWAATTTWAAAAAATGTAAGTGTTAAGTAAAAATACAGTAACAAATATTAAACAGCAGCAGTAAAATAACAAGCAAGGTTATATACAGGGGTACCGGTACAGAGTCAATGTGCGGGGGCACCGGTTAATTGAGGTAATATGTACATGTAGGTAGAGTTAAAGTGAAAATTATAAACAGAGAGTAGCAGCAGCGTAAAAGATGGGTCTGGGTAGCCGTTTGATTAGCTGTTTGGGAGTCTTATGGCTTAGGGGTAGAAGATGTTAAGAAGCCTTTTAGACCTCGACTTTGCACCCTGGTACCGCTTGCCATGCGGTAACAGAGAGAACAGTCTATGACTAGGGCGGCTGCAGTCTTTGACAATTTTTAGGGCCTTCCTCTGAACCCGCCTGATATAGAGGTCCTAGATGGCAGGAAGCTTGGCCCCAGTGATGTACTGGGCCGTACCCACTACCCTCTGTAGTGCCTTGCGGTCTGACGTCGAGCAGTTGCCATACCAGGCAGTGATGCAACCAGTCAGGATGCTCTCGATGGTGCAGCTGTAGAACCTTTTCAGGATCTGAGGACCCATGCCAATGTTCCAGATATACGTGCTGGTAGTTTGTCTATTTTATTATTGATTGATTGTAAATTGGCTAATAGGACCGATGGTGAAGGTAGATTACCCATTCGGCGACGGATCCTTACAAGGCACCTGGACCATCGTCCACGATACCTCCGTCTTTTCCTCCTGCGAATGATGGGGATGCGGGCCTTGTCGGGTGTCTGCGGTAAATCCTTCCTGTCCGACTCGTTGAAGAAGAAGAATTCCTCCAGTACGGGGTGAGTAATCGCTGCCCTGATATCAATAATATATTTTTAGTCATAAGACATGGTGGCAGAAACATTATACACAAAATAGGTWAAAAATAACGTGAAGAAACATACACAATTGCACAATTGGTTACAGGATCGTAAAACGGTGGCCATCTCCTTCAGCGCCTTTTATCTACACTCATGGTTGCATAAAAAGAGCTGGGCGCAAACCACACCCCAAAATATTCAAATGTTATATTACATTTGAGCTATTAGTAAAAGAAGAAATAACAATTTTCCCGAACTGCGTGAACCATTGAAGGGCTCCAAGGATTTTTCTAGCCATTATGGTCCCACATAGAACCATCACCCTAACCAGGTTCCTATATTGAGAAGGTATTGAATGCTTTTRATAGCATGCAGTGGTTTGTGCACTATATTTTTAGCTAGTTCTGTTGAGTCAAACTCCCTTTAGGCCCATGGGCAGTGCAGTTTGTCTGAGAGTCAGTTACAGCAGCTACAGCTCATAGTAAACAGTTAAATGCAATGATCCAAGTAGCTAAAGTACAGTGGTAGTGTGAAGTATTCTGGGAGAATAGAGGTCTGCCTTCAGGGAACTGCTACCACATAAATGTGATTTATGTGGAGGAGGAGGTGGTGGTAGTGGGCAGTACTGTTTGACTCAATGCAATGCGGTATAGTACACTGTAAACCACAAGGCATTTTTATTTCAAATACTTCTAGTAAGTTGAACTCAAAGTAATTATTACTTTAAATGTTTGTGGTACTAGCACAAAACTAWATGAGAAGTCACTTCAATTATTTAAAGTTTACCCAGGATGCTCTACTACAGGAATATTTTMGGGAATTGTTTATATATACATATATATATACCAGTCAAACGTTTGGACACACATACTCATTCACGGGTTTTTCCTTTATTTTTCCTACTTCTACATGTAGATAATAGTGAGACATAAAATTTGAAATAACACATATGGAATCATGTAGTAAGCAAAAAAGTGTAAAACAAATCAAATATATTTGACATTCTTCAAAGTCCACCCTTTGCTCCCAAGCTCCAGGCCCCTGAGTGGCGCAGTGGTCTAAGACTGGATCTCAGTGCTAGAGGCATCACTCACAGACCCTAGTTCGATTCCAGGCTGTATCACAACGGCCATGTTTGGGATTCCCATAAGCGGCACACAATTGCCCACGCGTCATCCGGTGTAGGATTTGGCCGTTGTAGGCCGTCATTGCAAATAAGAATTTGTTTTTAACTGGCTTGCTTAGTAAAAATATAGAGCCAAAAATATTGGAGAAAGGTTAATCCATACATCTCCATTTTGTGATAATTGCCTTGATGACACCTTTGCACACTCTGGGCATTCTCTCAACCAGCTTCATGAGGTAGTCCTTGGAAATGTATTTCAAATAACTGCTGTGCCTTGTTAAAAGTTAATTTGTGGAATTCATTTTGCGTTTGAAGCATCAGTTGTTTTGTTACAAACTAGGGCTTGGTATACAGAAGATATCCCTATTTGTTATAATCCATATTATGGCAAGAACAGCCTAAATAAGCAAAGGAACAACTGTCCATCAATTACTTTAAGACATGAAGGTCAGTCATATCTGGAAATGTCAAGAACTTTGAAAGTTTCTTCAAGTGCCTTCGCAAAAACATCAAGCGCTATGATGAAACTGCAATTCTTTGAGGACCCCACAGGAGAGGAAGCCAGAGTTACTCTGTGCAGAGGATAAGTTCATTAGAGTTACAGCCACAAAAATTGCAGCTAATTAAATGCTTCACAGAGTTCAAGTAACAGACCATATCAACATCAACTGTTCAGGGGAGACTGCGTGAATCGGCCTTCAAGGTTGATTTGCAGCAAAGAAACACCAAAAAGGACATCGATAAGAAAAATGATCTTGCTTGCCCAAGACATAGCAATGGACATTAGACCAGTGGAATCTGCTCCTTTGGTCTGATGGGTCCAAATTTGAGATTTTTGGTTCCACCGCTGCGTCTTTGTGAGACACAGAGTAGGTGAACGGATAATCTCTGCTGTGTGGTTCCAACGTGAAGCATGAAGGAGGAGGTGTGATGGTGTGGGGGTGCTTTGCTGCTGACACTGTCATGATTTATGTAGAATTCAAGCACACTAACCAGCATGGGTACCACAGCATTCTGCAGCGATACGCCATCCCATCTGGTTTGCGCTTAGTAGGACTATCATTTCTTTTTCACAGTAAATGACCAACACATCCAGGTTACGTAAGGGCTATTTGACCAAGAAGAGAGCGATGGACGTGCTGCATCAGATGACCTGGCCTCCACAATCACCCGACTCAACCCCCAATGGATGGTACTGTATATATATATTTTTTTTGCATGTACATTGAGTGATTGATCTTATGCTACACAAAGATACATTTGATTTAGAATTTTAGTACCCCTGTAGGTATAAAAATACATGTTTACAAATGATTTGATAAAATATTGAATTTGGCTTTTACTAAAGCCCATGGAATCACATTGAATAACACATTCATAATTTGCAAAACAGACGGAAAAATAAGTCATAAGGAATAAGCTTTTGAAGTGTCTGTCCTATATCTAGGAGATAAAAGGAAGCTCAGGAAATATATTTATTTTTTTGGGGCGGGGGACACGACTATTATTTAASAACTTATTTTGTTGGCACAAAACCTCTTCCATATTTCCATAKATTTTTTAAAAGCGGTACTGTGTTACCTTCAGACGAGTCCCGTGACACAACAAAATAAAACAACATTTTATCAATTTTAGAATATGGCTGTAACGTAACAAAATGTGGAAGGACGCAACGGATCAGATTTTTCTCCAATGCACTGTATAAGAGGTCGTGCAATACATTTTGTAGTGATTCTTATGTTGATGATGTAAAMAATATTTGCTGGTCTARTGTGTGTAATGAGGAGCAACCAGACGCTGCACTATACACGCTTATGAAATTGTTTATTCCAGTTACTAAAAAGCATATACCCATTAAGAAAAGGACTGTAAAAACTGTTAAATCTACTTGGATTGATGAGAAATTGAAAAATGTATGAGGRAAAAGGAATGACAAATAGGTCTGGCAGCCCAACCAATTGGCAAATCATGTGACTAAACTGAATCAAAAGAAAAAGAAACTACACTATGAAACAAAGATAAATAACAAAGAATTATTGTAAAAAGTTTTGGAGCACCTTAAATGAGTTTTTGGGGAAAAAGGCAAACTCGGCTCATTCATTCATTGAATCAGACGGCTCATTCATCACAAAAACCACTGATTTTGCCAACTACATTAATTACTTTTTCATTGGCAAGATTAGCAAACTTAGGCATGACATGCCAGCAACAAACACTGTCGCTACACATCCAAGTGTTTCAGACCAAATGATAAAAGACAAGCATTGTACTTTTGAATTCCGTAAAGTGAGTGTGGACAAGGATTTTTTTTTAAATGTGTCTATCAACAATGACAAGCCACCGGGGTCTGACAATCTGAATGGAAAATTACTGAGGATAATAGCGGACAATATTTCCACTCCTATTAGCCATATCTTCAATTTAAGCCTACTAGAAAGTGTGTGCCCTCAGGCCTGGAGGGAAGCAAAAGTAATTCCACTACCCAAGAATAGTAAAGCCCCCTTTACTGGCTCAAATAGCCAACCAGTCAGCCTGTTACCAACCTTTAGTAAACATCAAATCAAATCAAATTGTATTTGTCACATGCGCCAAATACAACCTTACAGTGGAATGCTTACTTACAAGCCCTTAACCAACAATGCAGTTTTAAGAAAATCCCCCAAAAAGTAAGAGATAAGAATAACAAATAATAAAGAGCAGCAGTAAATAACAATGGCAGGGCTATATACAGGGGGTACCGGTACAGAGTCAATGTGTCAATGTACGGGGGGCACCGGTGTCGAGGTAACTGAGGTCATTATGTTCATGTAGGTAGAGTTATTAAAGTGGCTATGCATAGATAGTAACAGAGAGTAGCAGCAGAAAAAATGTTGTTTGACCAGATACAATGCTATTTTACAGTAAACAAATTGACAACAGACTTTCAGCACGCTTGTAAGGAAGGACATTCAACAAGCACATTACTTACACAAATGACTGATGATTGGCTGAGAGAAATTGATGATAAAAAGAATGTGGGGGCTGTTTTGCTGGACTTCAGTGTGGCTTTTGACGTTGTCGATCGTAGTCCGTTGCTGGAAATTGTGGATAAGGAGTTACTTGTCTAACAGAACACAGAGAGTGTTCTTTAATGGAAGCCTCTKCAACATAATCCAGGTGCAATCAGGAATTCCTCAGGGTAGCTGACATGCCACTGGCTTTGAGTAAAGCTAGTTTGTCTATCTATGCGGACGACTCAAAACTATACACGTCAGCTACTACAGCAACTGAAATGACTGCAACACTGAACAATGAACTGCAGTTAGTTTCAGAATGGGTGGTAAGGACTAAGTTAGTCCTAAGTATTTCCAAAACATAAAGCATTGTATTTGGGTCAAATCATTCACTAAACCCTAAAACTCAACTAAATCTCGTAATGAWTAATGTGGAAATTGAGCAAGTTGAGGTGACTATACTGCTTGGATTGTAAACTGTCATGGTCAAAACATATTGATACAACAGTATCTATGATGGGGAGAAGTCTGTCCATAATAAAGTGCTGCTCTGCCTTCTTAACAACACTATCAACAAGGCAGGTCCTACAGSCCCTAGTTTTGTCACACCTAGACTACTGTTCAGTATTGTGGTCAGGTGCCACAAAGAAGGACTTAGGAAAATTACAATTGGCTCAGAACAGGTCAGCACGGCTGGCCCTTAAAAGTACACGAAGAGCTAACATTAAAATGCATATTAATCTCTCATYGCTCAAAGAGGAAGAGAAATTGACTTCARCACTACTTGTTTTTGTAAGAAGTGTTGTCAAGCTGAATGTACCGAGCTGTCTGTTTAAACTACTAGCACACAGCTTAGACACCCATGCATACCCCACAAGACATGCCACCAGAGGTCTCTTCACAATCCCCAAGTCCAGAACAGACTATGGGAGGCGCACAGTACTAKATAGAGCCATGACTACATGGAACTCTATTCCACATCAGGTAACTGATGCAAGCAGTAGAATCAGATAAAAAAACTGGTAAAAATACACCTTATGGAACAGCGGAGACTATGAAGAGACACACACAAAGGTACAGACACACGCATACATTGTAATATTGTTGTATGGTGGTATTATACATTTTGAATTGTACATTTTGTATTGTTGGTATGAGTGGTGTAATAATGATATATGATGTACTGTTTTATCTTTTGTTTTCTATGTAATGTAAGTGCTTTAAAGTGTTTGGACCACAGGAAGAGTAGCAGCTGCCTAAATACAAATACAAATGTCCACATTACATGTACTGCAACAAGACCACTCGTGGTCTGTAAAGTTCTCTACTTTTGCTAGATTTAAACATTGGAATAACCATGGTCACAACCATAAACTGTCAACTCTATCTGGCTAATAGATTAAGGTTCAAATATGTTACATTTAACAAGGTTTCAGAGTCATAAAGCAACTGAAAAAAATCTAAATTGCTACTGTGTATACCACTTGAATGAAGAAGAAAAATAAATTTTTTGTCAACTCCATAAAACTCCATCAACTCCATCAGATTTTTGTCTAACTTCAACTCCATCAGAGTGCTGAAAGATCTGATAGAATGGTTATGTTCTTATTGTGGATTTTCAAATTAATAATTTTCTATATTTTACAAACATTTGTATTGAACTTTTATTTTTAGAAGCAAAAATATGTCTGTTTTGAGTATCTGTTTTCAACTCCGTCATTAGCTTGTCAACTCCGTCACTGATGGAGTCCATATTTTTGGGTCAAATTTCCGAAAAAAMATGTTAAGCACTGTTCTTCAACATATGCTTAAACAACTGAAGTACTTGCTYTGCTAGACCTAAGGGCCAATGTTTGCTTTACAAATGTTGTTTTATGTTATAAATCTAGCTCTGGAGCATTTAATAGTGCTATAAAATAAAATAAAAAGACCTATTACATATTTTAATAATCTAATGTTGTAATTAAACGATCAAGGCCTTAAACACTTGTTGGACAATAATTGTTATGAAATGCCTTCTATGGTATCTGACGGAGTTGACATAAATCCAGTTAGTTGCATTTTCAAAAAAAATTAAAATAAATGGTTAAGACAAATATTTGTAGAAAAAAGGTTTAGATTTAGTCCCGTCTTTCAAGACTCCCTGAGCTCTAAAACAGCGACATTTTCTCTCAGCCTCATGGCAAAATGTGCAAAATTAGCTACAATACTGGACATTTTTCTTTGTCTCGTTTATTGAATTTTTTAACAAAAATGAAATATTCACCTTCCTGCCAGCATGGTAGAGGGATTCAGGAAAGCAGCCGGCTTCCAATGGGAGTCACACCATATAGTGCACTTCTTTTGACCAGAGCCCTATGTACCCTGGTCAAAAATAATGCACTAAATATGAAATGGGGTTCAATTTGGGAAACAACCTTTGACTGCCTTCTCATGCAAGCCTCTGGAAGGGAACGGTCCCTAGCGGACCAGTGCTGAGAAGCAAGAAACTTCCCCGTCTTAATTCCAGCGCCAGAGCACTCGTTTTCCCAAGCATCATTAATCTTACTTTCCCCTCTCTTGTCCTCCTTTCTCCTCCTTCCCTCCTTCTCCCAAGTGGTCTCTCTCGAGCACTTGTTTACCTCTCTGCCTCCTTTACACTCTCCACCTCCTTCTCATCTCTCTCTCCCTCTCCCTTTCTCTCTCTCCTCTCTCCCCKTCTCCCCCCAGTCAGACAGTGAGGAACCCAGCTGTGGGCTAATGTGTAAATGAATGCCAAGAGACCAGAGTGGTGTACCTGTATAAACGCTTCCTCTCAGATGGACGCAGTGTGATTAGAGGTAAGCATGGAGGCAGGGGCAGCAAGGAGGCAGGGCAGGGATTGAGAGAGGCATTGGGGCAGGGAGGGAAGCAAAGGGGAGGAAGGTAGAAAGACCGGAAGCAGGAAAGGAGATAGGGAAGCAGAGCGCAGAAGAGGGAGGCAGGGGGGAGATGTCCTTATCTGCAACTTCATGACTCAGCAGCACAGAGACTCAAAGGGCCGTGAGAGTGAGAGTGAGAGTGCGAGTGAGTACTATAGTCAGAGTTAGAGTAAGATTGAGAGTGTGAGTCTGAGAGTGCGAGTGGGAGTGAGATTGAGAGTGCGAGAGTGTGAGTGAGGATGTGAGAGAGTGAGAGTGTGAGAGTGAGTGTGAGTGTGAGTGCATAGTGTCTCAGCCTCCAGTATTTATGCTGCAGTAGTTTATGTGTTGGGGGGCTAGGGTCAGTTTGTTATATCTGGAGTACTTCTCCTGTCTTATCCGGTGTCCTGTGTGAATTTAAGTATGCTCTCTCGAATTCTCTCTTTCTCTCTTTCTTTCTCTCTCTCGGGGACCATGCCTCAGGACTACCTGGCATGATGACTCCTTGCTGTCCCCAGTCCACCTGGCCGTGCTGCTGCTCCAGTTTCAACTGTTCTGCCTGCGGCTATGGAACCCTGACCTATTCACTGGACGTGCTACCTGTCCCAGACCTGCTGTTTTCAACTCTCTAGAGACCACAGAAGCTGTAGAGATACTCTGAATGATCGGCTATGAAAAGCCAACTGACATTTACTCCTGAGGTGCTGACTTGCTGCACCCTCGACAACTACTGTGATTATTATTATTTGACCATGCTGGTCATTTATGAACATTTGAACATCTTGGCCATGTTCTGTTATAATCTCCACCCGGCACAGCCAGAAGAGGACTGGCCACCCCTCATAGCCTGGTTCCTCTCTAGGTTTCTTCCTAGGTTTTGGCCTTTCTAGGGAGTTTTTCCTAGCCACTGTGCTTCTACACCTGCATTGCTTGCTGTTTGGGGTTTTAGGCTGGGTTTCTGTACAGCACTTTGAGATATCAGCTGATGTAGGAAGGGCTATATAAATACATTTGATTTGATTTGAGTGAGAGTGTGAGATAGTGAAAGTGAGTGCATCGTATGAGTGTGAGAGTGTGAGTGAGAGTGAGTGTAAGAGTGTGAGTGTAAGAGTGTGAGTGTGAGTGAGAGAGTGTGAGTGAGCGAGTGTGAGAGCGAGTGAGTGCATAGTACGTGAGTGAGAGTGAGTGAGAGTATGAGTGTGAGTATGAGTGTGAGTGAGGGCATGTGCAAGAGTGAGAGTTTGAGAGGGCAAGAGTGTGGGAGTGTGAGTGAGTGATAGATTCAGAGTAAGAGTGAGAGAGTGCAGAGTATCCATAAGCCCAAGAAGAGTCAGGACAAGAGAAAGGGAGAGGGGTGGCTTCAATTAGCCCTGAGTGAAAGCCTTATTAATGCAACTGCACTCACTACACCCTTTTGAGAACAGCATTACAATGCACTATGCACAGCACATAAGGTGTTATACATGTGATCATAATAAAGTTTTATATTCATATAAAGTGTTACCAAAAAYYAYYAAAAAWAAGAAAAAAAGAAATAGAAAACCCAGACCCCTCGAGTTTGATTCACTCACATTTAGAGAAAGATATAAAGTTATTTCCAGAATAGATTAGTGAGTGCCCACTCTAACTAAATATACACTTCGTTATGGGTTTTATGAGTTCTGAGCTAGCTCTTCCTCAACCTTGCAGAAAGAATGCAATTATGGATTCATCTCAAATGTCATGGATTACATAACACCATGCTGCTCAAACAACTTGCATTGTGATTTTCATTAGCGCAGGTGTGAAAAATGTTTTGCAATGGAAAGCTTTTACTCAAAACAAAACGTTTTGCAATGACGAATTCATTGGACGAATTAAGCTAGGTCCCTCCCCATTTCACTTGCTTTTGTTTGGTTCCTAGTGAATACACCCTTGATGTGTGAGGATTTTACTCCTATGGTTCTGCGTGCCATGAGCTGTCTCCCTCCCCAACTGCACTACCTCACTAAAGATGAGTCATAAATGGTACCCCAGGGCTCGGGTCGCACAACATTTGATCACTGCATTGTTGGGTACAGAGCTTGCAAGAAAGACAMTTCACTGTAGTTGTGCACGTGACTTTAAAAACGTTAAACTTGAAACTTAAAAAGTAGTGCACTATATACGGAATAGGTTGCCATTTGGGAAGCAAGCCTTACTCACAGAGCCACGGTGTGTGTAGCTTTCATTGGATTAAGTATGCCTAATATAAACCTGTCATCTGGCTTAGTGAATGTGAGATGTTTGCTTTGGACTTAGTGACGTGGTAGAGCTAGAAGGTGTGTGTCTATAGAAAAATTCCTTTCAAGTTATTAACACTGTGTGATAGAAGCAGAGAATGTGTGTAGTACTAATGGAACTTGTGCGAATAATAATGTTAAACAGCGATAATGTAGTAGGGACAGAAAATATAGAAGCCAAAGACGAGGGACAGGCGATATACAAATGTCAATTGCTTTTAGCATTTTTCTGTKAGATCTTTGTCTAACATACAGTGGATTAATGACAACCTGAGGTCAAAACCAATGTTATGAAGAGAGGGAGTTTTATAGAATTTATTTGAGGAAGGAGAGAGGAGAGAGAACGACTTGTTTATCTTAGTGTTGGGGGGAGGTGSGTGAGATGGAGGGCTCTTGGTCAGAAAAGGAGAGGGACCAGATACAGGGGCCATGCAGGCCTGATGAAAGGCTATGGTAGATGTAAGCAACAGATGCTTCCTTAAAGGGCCTGCCTGCCTCTGAAATGTACTTTATTATACAAGACGACAAAATGGTGAGATGAGAGGGACCGGATCCAGCGATGATGAAAGTCTGTGCTAAATGTAAGCAACAAAGCTTCATTAAGCYTCTTGCCTTCCTGCCTGCCTGGCCTGCCTAGCATGCCTGCCCTGCCTGTTCTGTCCTGTCTGCCCTGCCTGCCTGCCTTGCCTCTGAAATAGAAATCGATACAGTTACATATCATAACATTATTTTGGGACGATATTAAATATACTTTTTTTGCTACTGCAGGTAMCGTTAGCTAGCGCTAGTCGGCTGTACCTGCGCCAAAACTCTGGTATTTTTCATCCTATAYTTTGTTCTCCATCTTCTTTTTAAATAGTGAGCCAACATGTTTTCAGCACTTTTATTTGCCTGACTAATGAAAACTTGCTCTCTCTTTTCTCTCTGCAGCAGACATATAGTGTGCAATATGTTTGGAATATGAAATTGCAATAAAATCGCAGTATCGAATTGCAATAAGGGAGAGTTTGGTAAGTTGAGCCAAAGGGAAAGTTGAGCCACCGCTGTTTCTAGGAAGTCATACACAAAATGTATAATTTGATCAAATATTAMGAAGAGGTGACATTTCACGGATTCTGTGAAGGAAGAAACCATACGGAAAAAATTTAAAGCAAGTTAGGTCTAAAAACGGGCTTTTCACCGATTCAAATGAATGCATTGTTTTAGAGGTTCCATGATGATTGTAACTAAACCAAAGTAGTTACTTTTAAGATTGTTCTATACATCAGTTGGGGTCTTGATAAGCTTCAATATGATGTCCTAAACCTGGCATGAAAGTGAATCCTTGTAGCTGTGTGGGCTAATATAGTCGAAATGTTTACCTTGGGGTAAGTTGAGCCAATGGRCATGGGGTAAGTTGAGACAATGGTTGAGCCAATGGGAAGTTGAGCAAATTAAAGTGTTTTCTTCCCAGGTCTAATGCAAGGCATTATCACTGGGATTTGAGGTAACAACAGGGCATGGCCTATGTATTAAAAAATGCAAAGTGTTTGTTAAMTGTTAAGCCTGTGTTGAAAGATGCTTAAAATTATATAAATAAATAAATAAAAGAGAGAGATTATATTGATTTGTGTTTCGCAAATAAAGATAAACATGGTTTTAAAAAGGTAGTGGGAATATTTCATTCAATACAGAAGTTTGTAGGTGGCTTAACTTACCCTGTTCCGCAGCTCAATTTACCCCAAAATTGGGGTAAGAGACCAATTTCTTGGAACAAGCTACATGTTCAAAACTGTAATGTTTATATGAATTCTGATTATATCCAGGAATACACAACATCCTGAAATACAGAGCCTTCAGAAAGTGTTCACACCCCTTGATTTTCCCCATATTTTGTTGTGTTTACAGCGGGAATTTATAGTGCATTCGGAAAGTATTCAGATCCCTAGACTTTTTCCACATTTTGTTACGTTACACATGGATTAAATGGTTTTTCTCCTAATCAATCTACACATAATACACCATAATGACAAATCCAAAACAGGGTTATAGACATTTTTGCAAAAAAAAAATTTTTTACAAAAATTTAAAAGCACATTTACATACGTTTTAAGACCCTTTAATCAGTACTTTGTTGAAATATCTTTGGCAGTATCTTTTACAGCCTCGAGTCTTCTTGGGAATGARGCTACAATCTTGGTACACATGTATTTGGGGAGAATCTCCCATTCTTTTCGGCAGATCCTCTCAAGCGCTGTCAGATGGGATGGGGAGCGTCGCTGCACAGCTACTTTCAGGTCTCTCCATAGATATTCGATCAGGTTCAAGTCCGGTCCCTGGCTGGGCCACTCAAGGACATTCAGYGACTTGTCCTGAAGTCACTTCTGCGTTGTCTTGGCTGTGTGCTTAGGGTCGTTGTCCTGTTGGAAGMTGAACCTTCGAGCCCAGTCTGAGGTCCTGAACACTCRGAAGCAGGTTTTTATCAAGGATCTCTCTGTACTTTGCTCTGTTCATCTTTCCCTCGATCCTAACTAGTCTCCCAGTGCCTGTCGCTGAAAAACATCCCCAGAGCATGAACCTGGTGTGTGCCTTTCTAAATCATGTCCAATCAATTAAACTTACCACAAGTAGACTCCAATCAAGTTGTAAAAATATATCAAGGATGATCAATGGAAACAGGATGCCTCTGAGCTCAATTTCTAGACTCATAGCAAAGGGTCTGAAAACTTATGTAAATAAGTTATTTCTGTTTTTTTATTTTAATGCATTTGCAAACATTTCTAAAAACTTGTTTTCGCTTTGTCATTATGGGGTATTGATGTAGATTGATGAAGATTTGTTTTAAATCCATTTTAGAATAAGGCTGTAACATAACAAAATGTGGAAAAAAGTCAAGGGGTCTGAATACTTTCCAAAGACACTGTATATACTCCCAGTATTTCTTTGCATTATGAAACAATTACTGTGATGTGGATTTGCTTGAGCTATTTTAAATGTAAGAACATGTTGCAGATTATCTTTAATTGGTGACTATGGACACAAATAGAAATGTAATGAATAATGATTTCAATATCCAACTTTATCCTCTGCAATACTTTTTACAGTATGGTCTTAGAAAAAAAGGTGTAATCTGGAATCTAAAAGAGTTATTCAGCTGGCCCTGTAGGAGAACCCAATTGAAGAACTCCTTTGGTGTCTGGTAGAACTCATTTTGGTTCTATGAAGGATTCTTTCCACAGAGGGTTCTACATCTAACTAAAAGGGTTCTATGTGGAACCAAAAAGGCTTCTCCCTGGAACCAAAAATGGTTATTCTATGGGAAAAGCTGAATAACCCTTTTTTCTAAGAGTGTAGGTAATAAGCTGTAGTCGGGAGGTCATTACCAGGTTATGATGAGGTCTTAACTATGACCTGTGGGCAACATAATATAGTGGTCAGAATTATAACCAGCTGGTCGTATGGCTGGTTGAAAAATGACATTTTTCAACCAGTTACGTCATACTGACGTGTTTTGCCCTCTGGCAAAATGGTGAAGGAAAAAGTTCTGAGACTGGTTCTGGTGGAAACATAAAAGTGAATCAAATCACAATTTATTTCAAGTGCATTTAACAAAAACCTCAATACACTTTACAGAAAGGAAGGTGGTCAAAAGAAATGAGACAATGCTCTGGTCTTTGATGTTCTAAAATGGAAGCCTCATGTCCTATCAATGCAGACGAGGGGGAGAGGAGTACTTTGCGTATTGTTTTTGTTGGCTTCGGCAGCAAGAGCCACTCCAATGAACCTGGTATTGTTTTTGTTGGCTTCGGCAGCAAGAGCCACTCCAATGAGCCTGGTATTGTTTTGGAGGGAGAGGCAGTGGGAGGTGTTTTTTCCCCATATGAGGTTAAAAAATGGCCACAGAAATGGGCGATAATTTGAATGCTTTAATTCAGTAAAATAATAATTTACGGTATGAGACGGAGTAGTTTGTCTTCTATTGCATCAACTTTTTAACCGTCAAGAATTTGTATGTAATTATTAAAATAAATGTATTATGGAAGACTGAGATTCTGATATGAAAATACATTATAATTTTATTTAAATGTCACATTCATTAACTCCTTTGGATGTTCTGTCTCAATAACACCCATTACCATGATGAAGGATGAGCGAGAGAGAAAGAGAACAAGAAAAAAGAAAGAAAGAAAAAAAAAAAAGAGAGGGTGTGACAGTGACTTCTCATCTATAATGTACGCTCTTCCGAGGCTTCTGGGAATGAGTCTACTGTACCTCAGTGTCAATCTGAACACTAGGAACCTTTAAGAGAAATAAAAAGAAAGAGCGAGAGAATGGGTGGAGGAATGGAGGAAAGAATGGCCACCTCCTGTGCCATACATATAGAACAATTATAGATAATTGCTACACATTTCCAGAGCGATAGAGATGGAAAGAGCAGAACTGGAGGAAATAATTAAGAGAAACCACTGTCTGAGAAAGACAGCAAAAAATGAAGTAATATTAGATGTTGGCAAAAGTAGGTGGACTTATTGTAAGAGGACCAGATACAAAGACTTGAACTCTGATGGTGTAGGAGGGAAAGGGGAAAGAGTGATCAGAGTGAGAAAGATTGAAAGAGGGAGTGAGAGAGAGAGAGATAGCAAAATTAGAAAGAGAGAAAGAGACAAGGTGAGAGAGACAGAGAAAGAGAGCGATGGAGAGTTACAACAAAAAGAGAATGAGGAGAGAGGGAGGGAGAGAGTGCAAAATTAGAAAGATATAATGAGAGAGAGAGATAGAGGGAGATATGAAGAAAGAGAGAGATTGAGAGTAGAGCTGTAGAGAGAGAGATAGAGATGGACGGAGAAATAGGGTGTTGACAGCACACTCAGAGTGATCCAGGGTGATCTCCAGGACCATGTTTGTGTAAATAAGTCGTTAATTACAGCGTGACTATCAAGATTATGTAAATGAAAGAGAAGGCTCTTGTTGTGACCTTTGTGAAATGGTATGCAATCAGACTCTGGTAAATAGACTTTCTATTTCAAGCTTGCCCCAGACCCTCCCTTCTCTCTAGTCCTCCTCCACTCAACTCTCCTTCTTTCTCTCTCTCTCTCCTCTTCTCTCGCCCCATTGCTTGCACTTGATTCTGTGTTTTCCTATCAACCTTTTAGTGTTCAGACTCACTCCTCCCTCCTATATCCACATTACCATTCCTCATGTGCATTACCATACAGTAATTCTGTTGCTCTTCCTGTAGCARAGTACAGGTCAGAGAAGGTCAGTGCCACAGAGGTAGAGATGACAGAGTGATGAGGGAGTGGAGAGGTGATGCACTCACCTCTTACACCTGTCACAATATTGTACTTAATATGTGTGATATCCCCAGACCCTATTAAGGCAACAGCTCTAGTGGATCCTTGGCTGAGTCCCAAATGGCACAGTATTCCCTGAACAAAAATATAAATGCAACATGCAACAAACTTAGTTACAGTTCATATAAGAAAATCATTCAATTTAAATAAATTCATTGGGCCCTAATCTATGGATMTCACATGACTGAGATTACAGATATGCATCTGATGGTCACAGAAAACCAGTCAGTATCTGGTGTGACCACCATTTGCCTCTAGCAACGGGACACATCTCCTTCGCCTAGAGTTGATCAGGCTGTTGACTGTGGCCTGTGGAATGTTGTCTCACTCCTCTTCAATGGCTGTTGCTGGATATTGGCAGGATGTAACGCTCGTCCTCCTCCTCGTCTGAGGATGAGCAAGGATCGGACCAATATGCAGCGTAGTGTGAATACATAATCCTTTATTATTATAAACGAAGACGGAAAAAACACATGAACAGACTACAAAACAATAAACGACGTGAACAGACCTGTACTTGAGAACATAAAACAAGAACGCACGAACAGGAAAGAACGCACGAACAGGAAAGAACGCACGAACAAGAAGGAAAACACGAACGAACGAAACAGTCCCGTGTGGCACAAACACTGACACAGGAACAATCACCCACAAACAAACAGTGAGAAACAGTCTACCTTAATATGGTTCTCAATCAGAGGAAACGTAAAACACCTGCCCCTGATTGAGAACCATATCAGGCTAGTTGAATGAACCCAACATAGAAACACATAACATAGAATGCCCACCCGGCTCACGTCCTGACCAACTAAACAAGACTAAACAAAGGAAATAAGGTCAGGAACGTGACACAGGAACTGGAACGCGCTGTCGTAAACGTCGAGCCAAGACTTCCCAAACGTGCTCAATGGGTGACATGTCTGATGAGTATGCAGGTCATGGAAGAACTGGGACATTTTCAGCTTCCAGGAATTGTCTACAGATCTTTGCGACATGGGGCCATGCATTATCATGCCGAAACATGAAGTGATCACAGCGGATGAATGGCACAACAATGGGCCTCAGGATCTCTTCACCGTATCTCTGTMCATTCAAATTGCCATCGATAAAATGCAATTGTGTTCATTGTCCGTAGCTTATGCCTGCCCATACCATAACCCCACTGCCACCATGGGGCAATTTTTTCACAACATTGACATCTGKKCGGTACAGTTGAAACCGGGATTCATCCATGAAGCGCACACTTCTCCAATGTGCCAGTGGCCATTGAATGTGAGCATTTGCCCATTGTCGTCAGTTACGACGCCYAACTGCAGTCAGGTCAAGACCCTGGTGAGGACGACAAACACGCAGATGAGCTTCCCTGAGACGGMTTCTGACAGTTTGTACCAAAATTATACAGTTGTGCAAACCCAGTTTCATCAGCTGTCCGGGTGGCAATCCCGCAGGTGAAGAAGCCGGATGTGGAGGTCCTGGGCTGGCGTGGTTACACGTGGTTGTGAGGTCATTCGGACATACTGCCAAATTCTCTAAAARGACGTTGGAGGCGGCTTATGGTAGAGAAATTAAAATACAATTCTCTGGCAACAGCTCTGGTGGACATTCCTGTAGTCATCATGCCAATTGCAAGCTCCATCTAAACTTGAGACATCTGTGGTATTTTTTTGTGTGACAAAACTGCACATTTAGAGTGGCCTTTTATTGTCCCCCGCACAAGGTGCACCTGTGTAATGATTATGCTATTTTATCCYTTTCTTGYTATGCCACACACGTCAGGTGGATGGATTATCTTGGAAAATGAGAAACGCTCATTAACAGTTTATGTCMAAACACATTTGGGCCCAACATTTGAGAGAAATAAGCTTTTGTGTGTATGGATCTTTTCTGGGATATTTTATTTCAGRTCATAAAACATGGAACCAATACTTTGCGTATATTGCGTTCATATTTTTGTTCAGTGGAGACCTATGGGACCTGTTCAAAAGTAGTGCACTAAATAGGGAATAGTGTGCCAGACTTCAGAGCCTCTAATGGCATTCTGCTGCTGCTCACCCAGTTGCCCATAAGCTGGTTATTCAGCAATGACCTCTGTCAAACTGGGACAGATCTAATCAATATGTTATAGCCCTGTTGTTTAGCTTAGACAATACATTTATTTACAGGCTTTGTCTCAATGGGAAAACACACCAAACCCTCCATGAAATTAGCAATAGATTTCAATTGAATCAAGTTGTCCTTCACAAATGGTACGTCAWTGGTAAATGGTAGGTAGGCCATAGATGATGAATGGACCAAAGAACAKAACAAAGGATGTACCACAAAACACAATTTTTCAAGTACTCTGATGACACAGCCATCCTGTCCATCTCCATTCCGTCCTATTCTGGGTCTTGTCCCAGGCTGATGTYGTCTTGAGTCCAAGGTTGTGTAGGTCGTCATCCAACTGGTCAGAAAATCTGTCTCTTGGTCTTCCTCTTGGGCATGGCCAGTTTGGGGATGGCTCATTGAGGATGAAGGCAGGCTCCAGAGGTGCGTTCGATCTGGCCAGGTGACCAAACAGTCAGAGACGGGAGACTCTGATCAGGGTGGTGACAGGTGGTTGGTCCATCTTTCACCATATMATGGAGTTTAACCCTTGTGTGGTCTTAAAATTCTGTATACTCCCTTTGTCCTAAGGGTAAAAAATMACCGCCTTCACTAAACCCCCAAAATAAAGCAGCTTAATTTAATTTTAAACCKCAAATCTATTTTGCATGAAGAAACAACCTGTCATTCATCACAAACGTTGTGGGTTTTTCCTCTTCACAATGCAGAAAGACATTTAATCAGTGGACACCACTCATTTCTATTACAACACACCTGTCATAATTGTTTTCTTTACTAAAGTAGAGGTTTATTATTATTATTGCTAAAGGTACTGTATAGGTGTGAATATGCATTTTTTTTTGTTGCAAGATTTAGCAATTGTATAGCCTAAGAAAGTAGCAGAAATGTGCTGAAAGTAGTTTTGAATGCATTTTATTGAAGGGAAACGATAACAGTCTTGAATTTTTGGTCAACATACAGTAGTGATATATTCTTATATACTGTACAATATACAAAATACTAGTCTTCTCCCATTTTTTAACCATTACCCCCACCCACAAGGTGTATAAACAACAATAAATAAGAATAAAATAAGATAATAGATACAAAACAAAAACGTGAAGAACATAAATCAATCAACTCTAATTAGCACATGTAGGACAGTATGCAAGTGTGTGCATCAATGATGTTATGGAAGTTATGGAAGATGACCAGGGGCCAGTCGGCAGTCATCCTCCTGCAGCTGTAACTTCCAATCACCTTGTCCAGGTTGTCCACGCCTCCTCTGTTGTGGTTGTAGTCCAGGATGATGGCTGGCTTCCTGTCCTCACGATCACTGATCTCAGACATTTTGTGCAGTGTTCTCAGGAGGACCACATTCTTGTTCCTCTTTGGGAGGTAAGAAACTAGAGTGGTAAGAAACTAGAATTACTTAAAAATCATACAATGTGATTTTCTGGATTTTTGTTTTAGATTCCGTCTCTCACAGTTGAAGTGTACCTATGATWAAAAAAAATGYCAGACCTCTACATGCTTTGTAAGTAGGAAAACCTGCAAAATCGGAAGTGTATCAAATACTTGTTCACCCCACTGTATGAACAAAGGCGATGTTTCACTTTTTCTAATGTTGGGGTCACTCAACAAAATTTCAAGTTGGAAAAATATAATTTTGTGGGTTTTCTCTGCTGTTTAACATAGTGGCGGGWCATTTTTTACCCTTAAGACGACACACATGTTAAGATGTGGTTGCACCATCCAATGCCCACTATTCTGCAGAGGCACTTGCGGTCAAAGGCGTCCTGACAACGTGCGAGTTCCAGGGTGAGGGTTGAGGACTCTGATCCYTACATCAGGATGGAGATGACCAGGCTATTGTAGTTTTGTTTTCAGAGAGAGGGCACGTTGTTTCCAGATGTTGTCTAGGCTCGCCATGGCTAAGGCTGCCCGGACAATCCTTCTTCCAAGGAAGCAGAACTTAGGAACAATACAGACATGGTGGGTATCCACAACATGGCAGATTGGAGGGAGTTCAAAGTCACTGAAGGCCTGGATTTTTGTTTGTCCCAGCTGATCAAGAGGCTGAGTTGGTGGGTCGCCTCGTCCATGATTTCACGGGTAAGATGTAAATGTCCATGAGTTCAGCCAGGATCGCAACGCCGTCTGCATAGTCCATGTCAGAGAAGCTGAGGTTCCCATAGCTACCACKCAACTTATGGGCGACAGTCCATCCCATGAAAATGAAATGGCAACGACAGAGAGAGCTGCCTCGCTTCTAGTCCTTAGGAAACTTTGCAGTATTTCGTTTTTTTATGTATTATTTCTTACATTGTTAGCCCAGAAGAACTATTGGATATAAGAGCAGCGTCAACTTAACAGCAATACGACCAGGAATATGACTTTCCCGAAGRGGATCCTTTGTCCGCACCACCCAGGGCATTTTAACTGATTCCAGAGGCCGACCCAAAACACCGCCGGAGGAGAGGGAGACGTAGAAGTTTTCTAGTCAGACTTCAGAGGCGCACACACCACCCACCGCTTCCGAGTATATTACTCGCTGATGTCCAGTGCCTAGATAACATAGTTTACGAAATCAGGGCACGGGTTGCTTTCCAGAGAGACATTAGGGATTGTAACATACTCTGTTWCATGAAAACATGGCTCTCTCAGGATATGCTGTTACAGCCACCTGGATTCTCAGTACATAGCACTGACATGAATAAACATCTCTCCAGGAAGAAGGAGGGCGGGGGTGTATGTTTCATGATTAGCGACTCATGGCATAATTGTAACAACATACAGGAAGTCAAGTCRTTTTGTTCACCTGACCTAGAATTCCTAACAATGAAATGATGACCGCATTATCTCCCAAGAGAATTCTCTTCGGTTTTTGTCACAGCCATGTATATTCCCCCTCCAGTCGATACCACGACGGCTCTCAAGGAAATTCAATGGACTTTATGCAAACTGGAAAGCATATATCCTMAGGCTGCATTTATTGAAYCTGGGGATTTTAACATAGCAAATTTGAGTAAAAGGCTACCTTAATACTATCAGCATATCGACTGTAGCACTCGCGTTGGAAAAACACTGGACCATTGTTACTCTAACTTCTGCGATGCATACAAGGCCCTCCCCCGCCCTCCTTTCAGCAAATCTGACCACGATTCCATTTTGCTCCTCCCTTCCTATAGGCAGAAACTCAAACAGGAAGTACCCATGCTAAGGACTATTCAATGCTGGTCTGACCAATCGGAATCCACGRTTCAAGATTGTTTTGATCACGCGGACTGGGATATGTTCCGGGTAGCCTCAGAGAATAACATCGACGTATACGCTGATTCAGTGAGTGAGTTGATAAGGAYGTGTATAGGAGATGTTGTACCCACTGTGACTATTAAAACCTACACTAACCAGAAACCGTGGATAGATGGCAACATACATTTGCTTACCACCCCAATAGGTCCACAGATGATTCAATCGCCATCACACTGCACACTGCCCTATCCAATCTGGACAAGAGGAATATCTATGTAAGAATGCTTTTCATTGACTATAGCTCAGCATTCAACATCATTGCACCCTCCAAGCTCATCATTAAGCTTGAGGTCCTGGGTCTCAACCCCGCCCTGTGCAATTGGGTCCTGGACTTCCTGACGGGCCGCCCCCAGGTGGTGAAGGTAGGAAACAACATCTCCACTTCGRTGATCCTCTGGGGCCCCACAACGGTGCATGAACTGCCCCCTCCTGTACTCCCTGTTCACCCATGACTGCGTGGCCATGCACGCCTCCAACTCAATCAATACGTTTGCAGACGACACAACAGTAGTAGGCTTGATTATCAACAACGACGAGACAACCTACAAGGAGGAGGTGAGAGCTCTCGGAGTGTGGTGTAAGGAAAATAATCTCTCACTCAACATCAATAAAACAAAGGAGATGATCGTGGACTTCAGGAAACAGCATAGGCAGCACCCCCCTATCCACATTGACGGGACAGCAGTGAAGAAGATAGAAAGTTTTAAGTTCCTCAGTGTACACTGACAAACTGAAATGGTCCACCATTTCAACCTCAGGAGGCTGTTGAAATTCGGCTTGTCACCTAAAACCCTCACAAACTTCTACAGATGCACAATCGAGAGCATCCTGTTGGGCTGTATCACCACCTGGTACAGCAACTGCACCGCCCACAACCGCAGGGCTCTCCAGAGGGTGGTGCAGTCTGCACAACGCATCACCGGGGGCAAACTACCTGCCCTCAAGGACACCTACAGCACCCGATGTCACAGGAAGGCCAAAAAGATCATCAAGGACACCACCACCCAAGCCACTGCCTGTTCACCCRGCTACCATCCAGAASGGGAGGTCAGTACCAGGTGCATCAGAGAGGCTGCTGCCTACATACAGACTTGAAATCGTTGCCACTTTAAAAGATGGAACACTAGTCACTTTAATAATGCCACTTTAATAATGTTTACGTATCTTGCATTACTCATCTCATATGTATACTGTATTTTATACTATCTATTGCATTTTAGCCTATGCRACTGACATTGCACATCCATATATTTATATTAATATAAATTCCATTCCTTGCATTAGGAATAGTTGTGGAATTGTTAGATATTACTTGTTGGATATTGCTGCACTGTTGGAACTAGATGCACAAGCATTTCGCTACACTCGCAATAACATCTGCTAACCATGTACAGTATATGTGATCAATCAAATTTGATTTGATTTGATGAAGTTGATGGCTGTGTTGAAGATGTTAGGTGCCAACACACAGCTCTGCCTTACGTGGCTATTGATGTCGAAGGTGGGGAAGGTTTGGCCATCGACACGGACATAGGCGATGGTGTTCCTATATAGCAGGGACAGCAGGCTGGTCAGCTTCCCTGGAACTAATAMAATTCTAAGGATTTTCCAGAGGGCTTTCCTGTCTACGCTGTCAAAAGCCTGTTTTAGGCAACATACAGAGGTTTTCTGTACTCTCTTCTCTGAGTGTGAGGCTGAAGACCTGGTCGTTAGTGGAGCGCTCAGGGGTAAATCTGCATTGTTCACAGTGTTGCTTCTGCAGAAGTAGGGGGCGTATGCGCTTGAGGAGTACATTAGTGAGTACTTTTCCTGGGATGCTGAGGAGTGTGATGACTCTACTTGCTGCACTCGTCCTTTGGTCCCTTCCAAAAATGTAGAATGACTCCCAGGAGCCAGTCTTTGGGGATTGTCATGGTCTGSCTGATGGAATTGAAAAGGCGGTGCAGCCATGTTGTCTGCACCTGCTGCTCGGGCCTAGCTACAGTTTTCCTAGGGCCTCAGTGAACGGTGACTTAATAACTACCTGGATCTCAAAGTCTCAAATCGAATCAAATCAAGGTGTATTGGTTGCAGATGTTATTGCAGGTGCAGCAAAATGCMTGTGTGTCTACCTCCAACAGTGCAGTAATACCTAGCAAAAAAAAACACACAAAAACAATACACATAACCCAGAACAAAATGTATTTAGAAATAGCAGAACGAGTCAGAGACCGGAATATAAATATATATGCATATAATGTATATAAATATGTATACACATAATGGTGTGTAAAGACCACATGGACAGTATATGAATAGAAAAGGTGTATACAGCAGTAGTTATATAGAATGAGCCATTACTAGAATACAGCATATTTTTTTATTTTTTTATTTTACCGTTATTTTACCAGGTAAGTTGACTGAGAACACGTTCTCATTTGCAGCAACGACCTGGGGAATAGTTACAGGGGAGAGGAGGGGGATGAATGAGCCAATTGTAAACTATACAGTGCATTCGAAAAGTATTCATACCCCTTGACTTTTTCCACATTTTGTTACGTTACGCACAGCTATTTTCAGGTCTCTCCAGAGATGTTTGATCGGGTTCAAGTACGGGCTCTGGCTGGGCCACTCAAGGACCTTCAGAGAAGAATGTACTGAGTAAAGGGTCTGAATATGGACCAGGATGCCACACTGAATATAGTAAATGCTATGAACATTTTTATGAACATTTCTAAAAACCTGTTTTWGCTTTGTCATTATGGGGTATTGTGTGTAGATMAATGAGGGAAAAAACGATTTAATCAATTTTAGAATAAGGCTGTAACGTAACAAAATGTGGAAAAAGTCAAGGAGTCTGAATACTTTCCGAATGCACAGTCTCTAAAGTGCAGGCTAAGGTGCAGAGTAGAGTACCGGGTGGAAGCCGACTAGAACAGTGTCTAAGGTTAGTGGTGAGTGTTTAACAGTCTGATGGCCTGGAGATAGAAGCTGTTTCTCAGTCTCTCGGTCCCAGCTTTGATGCACCTGTACTGTCTCTGCCTTCTAGATGGTAGCGGGTGAACAGGCCGTGACCCGGGTGGCTGAGGTCCTTGATGATCTTCTTGGCCTTCCTGTGACACCGGGTGCTGTAGATGTCCTGGTGGGCAGGCAGTGTGCCCCCGCTGATGCTTTGGGCTGACTGGGGATACTGGGGAATTGATCTGTGGGCTCACAAAAGGGGCCGCCAGTTGTTCATTCCTGTTCTAGATAATACATATTGTTATTATTATTATTATTATTATTTTTATACAAAATATATTTGCAAGTAGACGCCTTACAACATTTTTAGTAATAGAAACAAAAAACATTTTACTTGCTATGACTGTGATATATTTTTTAAATTGACATCAGATGAATACACTGACTATAAGTAGCTCTGGATAAGAGCGTCTGCTAAAAGATTAAATATTAATGTGAATGTAAAAATTAACAAAATGCAAAGCACACTGGGTACGATTATTCGCCTTCTTTRGGGGGCGGAGCTCACTAGCATGCTTTTGAAGTGTTAAATATACATTTACATTTTGGTCATTCTGATGACGGTCTATCATCACACCATAGTGCCATCAGACCTCTGATACCAATGCAGTGTGAAAGGGTATAGAACATTTTTGAAAACAAATTACAGGTTTTGAAAGTGTCTTGTTACAAAATATATTGTATTGTAGTAAAGGCCAGTGAAATACATATCACAAAATACTAAAAGATCATTGAAATACCTATTTCAAATACATGTAACAGAAATTCTGCACATCTCTCCTTCTGCTACTCGACCAGAACATCATCAAATCAGTACTCGTCTCTAAAAGAATCTGTTACCACAACATCTAAAATGATTGGACTCCCTACTCCAAAACTATCCCTGCTGATTGGACTCCCTACTCCAAAACTATCCCTGCTGATTGGACTCTGACAATTAAATTTCGCACTGGGCGCTTCATCCCAATATCACTATTATGAACAATTTCATGTACAGGTAACTGCCAAAATAAAGGAAACCAACATGAAGTGTCATAATAGGGCATTGGGCCACCACAAGCCTCCAGAACAGCTTCATTGTGTCTTGGCACAGATTCTAAAAGTGTCTGGAACTCTATTGGAGGGATGCGACACCATTCTTCCATGAGAAATTCCATCATTTGGTGTTTTGTTGATGGTGGTGCAAAATGCAGTCACAGGCGCCGCTCCAGAATCTCCCATAAGTGTTCAATTGGGTTAAGATCTGGTGACTGACACTGACACACGCACACGCACACGCACACACACTTTAAACCCCCTATGCTCCTTTGAGACCCCTCTTTCATAGTCAGTGACTGGCTGGCCAATAGGCTGGCTAATAGGCTGACTGACTGGATAGCTAATTGGCGGACTGACTTGCTAATTAGCTGACTGACTGGCTGACTGACTGGCTGTCTAATAGGCTGACTGACTGGCTTGCTCATTGGCTGACCAACTGGCTGGTTAATTAGCTGACTGACTGACTGGCAAATAGGTTGAGTGACTAGCTGACTAATAGGCTAAGTGACTGTCTGACTGGCTAATTGTCTGAATGACTGGCTGGCCAATTGGCTGACTGAATGGCTGGTTAATTAGCTGACTGTCTGGCTGGCCAATAGGCTGACTGAGAGGCTGGCTCACGCTGCCAGAAACAACAGCCCCCTCCTTTCCACCACCAACATTAAAATTGTTAGGATTGTTTTATGCCTTTAATGCCATTTGTTAGGCTAATTCATGCATGCATCTGTGTACACTGTGTTTGGTCTGTGGGTCTGTGTGTGAGAGAGATGAAAACAAAACAGTGTTTAATGGTCTCCTCTGGGACCAGGCTACAGCCACTAATAACACTGTAATTACTGTCATTACTGTGGTTAAAGAGAAGGTCATCTATAGGTCACTATTACTTGGATGTCACCCAGGTACAAAGCCTCTRTGCATCCAAAATGGCACCCTATTACCTAGATAGTGCATTACTTTTGACCAGAGTTCTATGTAACTGTATAAGGAACACTGTAGGGTGCCATTTCAGATGCACCGCCTGCTTTCGTAACTAAATCAACCTAGCCTTAAATATGAACCGACATTCACACCTGATCTGCCCAAGGAGTCTTTCTAAACGGAAATGTGATGAGGACCATGAATAAAATCACTGTAAAATTGAAATTGAACAAATTAAGAAACGTTTATCTGTGAGCATCGAAATTGAAGCAATTTTCATGGTCATAACATCGAGCACATTTTTTACATTATYGGCTGAAAAAAAGTGCATCTATACCTTTATTGGAAATAGCCCCACAATAATGTATTTATAACTATAGGAGTTGTTTTGTTATTTGCTGCCTCTGACTCATTGGCAGAGAAGAGAGAGGAGAGAAGGAGATTTACAGAGAGACCAGCCAAAACAACAGTGATTGATGTCGCTCTAAATTTCAGATGGGAGAATATCTTTTTAAGTGGATATGGTCGTGTCGAATTCAGCAGCAAGGTATTCATGAAGAGGCAATTTCTTCAAATAGAGCTTTGCGTTTCTCTCTGAATACTTGCGGTAGTGGGTTTTAACCGATTCCTTTTCAACTCCAATAGAACACAGCATCTTGCAGAACCCTCTGTGAGTCATTCTAATGATGTGGACACGTATTGTAAGAGTCCTTTATATATCGTTCTCCTTGCTGGAGATCACAGAGACTCCTGTTGGCTTCTGCTGGCTCGGTCTTTGAGAGGGAGAGTAGCACCGGGGCGGGAGGAGTGACATATTTCAGAGGGRCCTACGCCAGCCCTAACCGCCTAATTACAAGATTTTAATTTAACCTTTGCACGCCGACTGCGAATTGTAACATCTGCTCTTTTTAATTGTCATTTTTTTCTTCTTTCTAAAGTAGCATTGATTGTTATTGTTGTTGTGATCATCCAAGATCAGCCTCTCCGTTTACAAGGCTAGATCGTAAAAAATCCATTGGAGAGCAAAGCAGGCAGAACTTTAAAATCTTTAAGGGGCCATCATTCAGCCCTAGCTCTCCCAGGATGAGCACAATTACCTTTCCCTCTGCCTCCCAATAATAAACTATGGTGGAGTGTAGGTATGTTGAGTCAGGGAGAGATAGAACAAGAGGGAGAGATGGAGGGAGGGAGAGATAAAAAGAAAGGAAAAAGGAGATGGAGAGAGAGAGGGAGAAGGAGAGAGAGAGAGGGAGAGACGATAGATAGAGGTAGGAGTCTGTTGGGTTGAAGGACGGGAGCAGTGCTAGGACTTTTCACAGAAAAACCTGGTAGAGAGAGAATGAGAGAGAAATTAGGGAATAGCTGTTCTTTAAATCAGCTCTAATGGACCCTCCTGTTATGACTAATCGACTGCTAGTTTATCTTCAATTGGATTCGTTCAGCAGTATAAAAAAACACRCATAGTTGGCCTTGATTGCTACAACAACCCAAAAGCACAGTGGACAACAACGCTCACTCACCCATTCAGGCTCCCCAAATACCATACAATCAAGTAAGCCATCACCCAGGCTATTTTCCTAAAAACAGGCCCCCCTGTTGTGGCTAACCATCGAGAGTAGCGGAGAAAGTGGAGCGGGAACGAGGCTTTTGAATCATTGGGAATTGACACAGGCAGCACCATAAGCTAGTGCATGGTATTACAGAGTGGAGGGGTTGGTATAAATGGACTGGAGCCAACACAGAAACACTTCTGGGCAGATCATATCAGAGACAGAGATGTTCTTTTATCCACATAAAAAGGGACCGGGATCCAGTGTAAAATCTAGCCGAGGTACTAACAGGCATGTAAACTACATAAATATTTATATATTTATGTAAATAAGGGACTGTAGGGAAACGGAGGAAGGGTGGGAAGTGGAAACGGAGGGAGGGTTGGTAGTGGTTGCGTGGGTGGGCGGCGGGAGAGAGAAAAGGAGGGGGTGGGGAGGTATCTTCAGGAGTAAGGGACCGAAGTTAATCGGCTGAATTAACAAGGATGTTTTGCTGGGTTCAGTGCATGCAGAAGCAGGGAAATTGTTAAGAAAGCAAATAACAACCGCGGCTTAACCGTATGGAAATAGCYAACGGCGGGCACAAACGACTGGAATAATTGGAAGATAGTGAGACATCCGCTTAAGCAGGCGTTTTAGTGCAGCTTGACAGCTGCGAATTACAAGGGTGGCTGATGTGACATGGTGGAGCTACCAGAGCTACAACTTTGCTGTGTCCCGGTGTCACAGGAAATGGGTAGCAAAATAATACTCACATCCTCTATAGGTTAAACCACATACCCAGTCTTCTTTAAAGGGAACTTTGACTGACAGTGGTACATCGAATGCTGCTYGTCAGTTGAAACGTAGAATGTGTCATATTCCTCTCTCATCTTACCTTATGGAATATTTGTACTGGTACGTTCTTGTGAGGGGAAAAGCTTTTCTCCTTTCATGACCTTTGCAGTGTACACCACAGGTACGGTGCTTGTTTTGTTTGGTTTAATGGTTAGTGAAAACGGAGGAAATTAATAAATGAAAAGGTGCACTGCTCCTGTTCTCCTCTCCTCCYCCTGAGGTTTTTCTCATCTCCCCTCTGCTCTGGCAGACAGACTCATCTTGATTGACAGGGAGAGAGGATGCACAGACCAGCTTTAAACATACTGTACCACCACTATACAGCTCTGGAGAGAGTGACAGAGAGAAAGAGAGGAAAGGTGAGAGAGGAAGAGCTAGAGAAGGAGAGACGCTAATTGAGGAGTCCATAAACATATACAACTTCTTCTGGCAAAAGTGGAAAAACCGGAAAAAAAATCTAAACAAGAGGAATTAGCGATACAAATGGCGACATATGGACYACCCATTTTAAAACACTCTAAAACACCGTTCAAATTGATGCAAACGCAGAACAACGCCAAATTCATGAGAAGTTGAATGGATTAGAAAAAGCTATAAAGGACAATCAAAATCCATTGAACTCCCCAATCACTGACAAGGAACTCTATAAGAAACTTCAGGCCCTCAAATTTTAAATAGCATGTGGACCTGATGGCATCCGAAACTAGATGCTCAAATTCACTAGTGCAAAATGTCAATTGGCTAAAATAAAAGTGTTTAATTTGATCCTGAGAGTAGGTTATTTCCATGACATCTGGAATCAAGGACTCATAACCCCAAACTTTAAGAACAGAGACAAGTTTGACCCTAACAATTACAGAGGCATTTGTGTGAACAGTAACCTGGGGAAGGTTTTCTGTAGTGTCATAAATGTAAGAGTTCTAAACTTCCCTAATAAGCACAATGTCTTGAGTAAAAGCCAAATTGGATTTATACCAAAACATCGCACGACCGATCATACACTGCTCAAAAAAATAAAGGGAACACTTAAACAACACAATGTAACTCCAAGTCAATCACACTTCTGTGAAATCAAACTGTCCACTTAGGAAGCAACACTGATTGACAATAAATTTCACATGCTGTTGTGCAAATGGAATAGACAAAAGGTGGAAARTATAGGCAATTAGCAAGYCACCCCCAATAAAGGAGTGATTCTGCAGGTGGTGACCACAGACCACTTCTCAGTTCCTATGCTTCCTGGCTGATGTTTTGGTCACTTTTGAATGCTGGCGGTGCTRTCACTCTAGTGGTAGCATGAGACGGAGTCTACAACCCACACAAGTGGCTCAGGTAGTGCAGCTCATCCAGGATGGCACATCAATGCGAGCTGTGGCAAGAAGGTTTGCTGTGTCTGTCAGCGTAGTGTCCAGAGCATGGAGGCGCTACCAGGAGACAGGCCAGTACATCAGGAGACGTGGAGGAGGCCGTAGGAGGGCAACAACCCAGCAGCAGGACCGCTACCTCCGCCTTTGAGCAGGAGGAGCACTGCCAGAGCCCTGCAAAATGACCTAGGTTGCCTTTTCCCACCTGTGTTTTGTGGGTAGTTGTTTTCTGTTTTGTGTCTGCACCAGACAGAACTGTTTCGCTTTCGTTCTCCTGTTTGTTGTTTTTGTTCAATGTGTTTTTTTGGGATTAAATCATGAACACTTTAAACGCTGCACCTTGGTCCACTCTTCCTTCAGCCCACGAGAACCGTTACAATGACATAATTAATTGAATGTATACTGGCAAAACGTGCAGCATCAAAATTGGCAAGAAAATAACAGAATTCTTTAACCAGGGGTGGGGCCTTCGCCAGAGTTGCAATCTGAGCCCTGCACTATTCAATATTTACATGAATGAATTGGACACTATTCTATAAAAAATCTCAGCCCCTGGTGTTAGTCTCCACAATTCAGAGGTTAAATGCCTGCTCTTCGCAGATGACCTGTGCCTGCTGTCACCCATAGCAAATGGCCTACAGCAGAGCCTGGACCTGCTAGAGCAGTACTGCCAGACCTGGGCCCTGGCAYTAAACCCACAAAATACTAAAATAATGATTTTTCAGAGAAGATCCAGATCTCAGGGAATTAGACCAAAGTTCTCAATTGGTACAAAATATATAGAGTACTGCACACACTACAATTACTTAGTTTAAAAATAAGCTCAACTGGATACATTAATGATGCAGTGAATGAGTTCAGAAAGCACCCAGGGCATTCTACACCATTAAAAAARGAATTCAAATGGAAATATCTATTAAAATTTGGCTAAAACTAACTGAATGTGTCATTGAACCAATTGCACTTGATGGCGGCGAGGTGTGGGGTCCACTTGCAAAACAAGATTTCACCCAATGGGACAAACACCCCATTGAAACTCTGCATGCAGANGCGAGGTGTGGGGTCCACTTGCAAAACAAGATTTCACCCAATGGGACAAACACCCCATTGAAACTCTGCATGCAGAGTTCTGTAAGATTCTCCTACATGTCCAGAGGAAAACTACAAACAATGCATACAGGGCAGAATTAGGCCAATATCTACTAATAATAAAAAGTCAAAAAAGAGCAATTAACATTTGGGAAACATCTAAAATATAGTGACCCCCTCTCATATCATTTCCAAGCCCTGCAATAACAAGAGCTGAGCAAAGAAAAGCTGGTCCATCCAGCTGGTCCTGGGGCTGAGGTCACAAACCTGTTCTACTAACACACTGAAGCCTCAGTCCCCTCATCCAGCTGGTCCTGGGGCTGAGTTCACAAACCTGTTCTACTAACACACTGAAGCCTCAGAACCCTCATCCAGCTGGTTACATTACTTATTGGGAAACACAAGCACAAGCACAAAGCAAAATGCAGTGCTATCTGGCCCTAAATCGACAGTACTATTTGACCATGGTTACTGATAAAAACCTGATAAAAACCTTGACAAAGTACAGGCTCAGTGAGCAAAGCCTTGCCATTGAGAAGGGTAGACACAGTGCAACCACAGCAGAACCCAAGACAGAGCTGCATTTCCTGACAAAATGTCAAAAATATAAAACAATTAGAGTGTAATTTCCCCAAATTAGAAACCCTTATTCAAGGTTTCTAATACCTCTCTGATGAGGATAGGCTACCCGTCCTGTTGGGGCAGGATGCAGAGAGCTGTGGATTGGCAGTGCACTAGTTGTGCCTGCCATAATATGAGGGACAGTGTCTGACATACCAACCAACCTGCACATGTCCTCTATGCTTATTGTTATTGTTCAGTGTATGTTCAGTGTATGGTTATTWTTACCCTTGGTTGTTGTTGTTACTGTTGTCCCATTGACCATATTGATTATTACTATTAATTATGTTAATATTGTAAATCTCCAAAGCAAGCTTTGGCAATATGTACATTGTTATGTCATGCCAATAAAGCKAATTTAWTTGAATTMAAAAAATTGAGYGAAAGAGAAAGACAGATAATTAGAGAGAGAGAGAGAGATTCACCCATATCTACTGMGTGWAATACCACAGTGTGCCATCACAGCAGCAAGATTTGTGACCTGTTGCCACAAAAAAAGGGCAACCAGTGAAGAACAKACATCATTGTAAATACAACCCATATTTGTTTATTTATTTTCCCTTTTGTACTTTTACTATTTGAACATCGTTACAACACTGTATATATACATAATATGACATTTGAAATGTCTGTATTATTCTGGAATTCTGTGAGTGTAATGTTTACTGTTAAGTTTTWTTWTTTATTTCACTTTTGTTTATTATCTACTTCACTTGCTTTGGCAATGTTAACATATGTTTCCCATGCCAATAAAGCCCTTGAATTGAATTGAGAGAGAGAGAGGGTTACGGAGTGATAAGAAATGAGAAGGTCCTAGTTTCAGTGCTCGTATTCTACTCTCTCTCAGTTATTAGGTGTATCCTCCTTTCCAAAGCATTCCTCAACATCTCAGCCTATTTATGTGTTTATGTGTCGGGGGGCTAGAGTCAGTCTGTTATATCTGGAGTACTTCTCCTGTCTTATCCGGTGTCCTGTGTGAATTGAAGTATGCTCTCTCTATTACTCTCTCTCTTTCTCTCTTTCTTTCTCTCTCTCTCCGGAGGATGATTGAAGCCCTAGACCATGCCTCAGGACTACCTGGCCCTGATGACTCCTTGCGGTCCCCAGTCCACCTGGCCGTGCGCTGCTTCCAGTTTCAACTGTTCTGCCTGCGGCTATGGAACCCTGACCTGTTCACCTGGAAGTGCTACCTGTCTCCAGACCTGCTGTTTTCAACTCTCTAGAGACAGCAGGAGCGGTAGAGATACTCTGAATGATCGGCCTATGAAAAGCCAACTGACATTTACTCCTGAGGTGCTGACCTGTTGCACCCTCCACAACCACTGTCGATTATTATTATTTGACCTTGCTGGTCATCTATGAACATTTGAACATCTTGGCCATGTTCTGTTATAATCTCCACCCGGCACAGCCAGAAGAGGACTGGCCACCCTCATAGCCTGGTTCCTCTCTAGGTTTCTTCCTAGGTTCTGGCTTTTCTAGGGAGTTTTTCCTTGCCACCGTGCTTCTACACCTGCATTGCTTGCTGTTTGAGTGTCACGCCCTGCCTTAGAGAGCCTTTTTATGTCTCTATTTGATTTGGTCAGGGTGTGATTTGGGGTGGGCATTCTATGTTTTGTTTTCTATGTTCTTTGTTTCTATGTTTTGGCCGGGTATGGTTCTCAATCAGGGACAGCTGTCTATCGTTGTCTCTGATTGGGAACCATACTTAGGTAACACTTTTATCTGGTTAGTGGCACTTTCCCTGTAAGCTTCACGGTTGTTTTTCGTTTGTTGTTTTGTTGGCGTCATTTTCTAAAATAAAAGGAATATGTACGCTCATCAGGCTGCACTTTGGTGCACTTCTTTTTGATGGCCGTGACATTGGGGTTTTAGGCTGGGTTTCTGTACAGCACTTTGTGACATCAGCTGATGTAAGAAGGGCTTTATAAATACATTGATTTGAACATCAAATTACAAGCTATTTAAATCCGACATCAAATTTCAACTTTAACTTTTTAGGGGCTGCAATCCTGTTAACGGGATCGATATGACACAGCCAGTGAAAGTGCAGGGCGCAAATTCAAACAACAGAAATCTATAATTAAAATTTCCTCAAAATACAACTATCTTATACCATTTTAAAGGTAATCTTGTTGTTAATCCACAGTGTCCATTTCAAAAGGCTTTAACAGCGAAAGCACCACAAACGATTATGTTAGGTTCAACCGTCAAATCCAGAAAACACAGCCATTTTTTCCAGCCAAAGACAGGAGTCACATAAAGCAAAATAGAGAATAAATGAAATCACTAACCTTTTGATGATCTTCATCAGATGACACTCATAGGACTTCCTGTTACACAATACATGTATGTTTTGTTCGGTAAGTTCATATTTTATCAAAAAATCTCTGTATACATTGGCGCGTTATGTTTAGTAGTTCCAAAAACATCCGGTGATTTTGCAGAGAGCCACATAATTTTCCAGAAATACTCATAATAAACGTTTGATCAGAGATCAAGTGTTATACATGGAATTTTTAGATCCACTTCTCCTTAATGCAATCGCTGTCAGATTTAAAAAACGCTTTTTGGAAAAAGCAAACATGCAATATCTGAGGTTTGCACTCAGAGCCCAATCAAAACAAAAATATATCCGCCATATTTGTGCAGTCAACAAAGTCAGAATAACATTATAAATATTTCATACCTTTGATGATCTTCCTCAGAATGCACTCCCAGGATCCAGTTCCACAATAAATGTTTGATTTGTTGTGTAATGTCCATCATTTATGTCAAATGGCTACTTTTGTTAGCGCGTTTGGTAACAAATTCCAAAGTCACGAAGCGCGTTCACTAAAAGCGACGAAATGTCAAAAGTTCCGTAACAGTCAGTAGAAAACATGTCAAACCGTGTATTGAATCAATCTTTAGGATGTTTTTAAACAATCTTCATTAATGTTCCAACCGGAGAATTCTTTGTCGTCAGAAGTGCGATGGAACAGAGCTCGTCTCACATGAACGACATGGTCAGCGCATGTTCAGGTCATGGTAGACCTTACTCAATCCCCTCTCATTCGGCCCCCTTCACAGTAGAAGCATCAGAAAAGATTCTAAAGACTTTTGACATCTAGTAGAAGCCTTAGGAAGTGCAAAATGACCATATCCCACTGTGTATTCGATAGGCGAATGGAGTTGAACACCTACAAACCTCAGATTTCCCCACTTCCTGGTTTGGATTTTTTTCTCAGGTTTTTGCCTGCCATATGAGTTCTGTTATACTCACAGACATCATTCAAACAGTTTTTAGAAACTTCAGAGGGTTTTTCTATCCAATACTAATAATATGCATATATTAGCAACTGGGACTGAGGGAGCAGGCCGTTTACTCTGGGCACTTCTGGGCACCTTTTCATCAAGTACTAATACTGCACCTGCAGCCATAAGAAGTTAAGCCAGTGCCTCCATACAATAGTAAGTTTTTTAATAAGTTTAGTCTTTAGGGACTACCATCCATCCTATCTACCATAATTCTTTCTCCATTTTCCCTCTATCAGTGGGACCATCTCAGGTGGATTCCAGCTCGTTTCCCAGCTTCTAGTGGATGTCCTCCCTCCGTTTCTTCTGCCTCTCTCTCCCGGGCTCCTTGTCTCTCTACCTGCCTGGTGAGACTGGAGGCCTATCTGCTGCTCAGTTGAGAGAGAGAGAGAGTTTTAGAGTTTTAAAATCATCTTTATTGGGTCTGGGAACCACAAACACAATAAAAACTCATACAAAACATAGTTACACATCAATTAAAAACACGCAATCCTCCCAAGTAACTAAACACACCAATCCTCCTCCACAGTAACTAAACACAACAGACTCTGAATACCCCATATACTCATAAACAGATCAATATTGTTAACCAGTTTGTAATAGGCTGTCCCGAGGCTGCCAGAGTTTCAGACTCAGCACGAAATAGACACCCTTCCCAACTGTCGTATGCAGGTGTACAGATGCATATTGGTGGCTATGGCTCCATGTATTATCCTCCACTGGAGGTCAGCTGTCTCTTTTCAATAGGCAGTTTGTGAAAAGAGGCTCTTCAAAAAGCCACATCCCTGGTGGCGTGCCGGCCTACGGGCACTTGACAAGAACTCTCCAAGCCTGCATAACAGACTCATAGAATGGATCAGGGCAGGCAACCCCCCCCCCCCCCTCCAGCTTTAAGAGGAAAAGGTGCTTGTCTAAGCCAAACAGCCCGCTCTCGCTCATAAATGTTAGGCTGTGTCGACCCAGCTTAGAAACCGTCACTTGTACAACAGTCTTCTGGGCTTGCTTGAAGCCAGAAAGCCATGATCTGAGAAGAAATGTCCACCAGGCCTTGCCCCCTCGTGCAGTGTGCAGAATACAGGGCTGCAGCTTTAATCAGTGTTGTCCAGACCAGAAGAAATTGACCAAAGGTTCCTCTGAAGCTCCTTGTATCATACAGTGGCTTGTAAAATATTAGTCTGTGCACAGGGTAGAGGGCTAGCAAGATTATAGGTACCGTACCTTCCCCTATACCAGACAGCTGGGGGTAGCACCATTTCCACCCTTGACAGTCTGGCACACAGCTTTCTCCACTACACCTCCAAACATGACATCATGTAGACAACTTAACACTTAACATTAAAATACAGTAAGGTCGGAATGCAACCTTCGTGGCACAAGTGACCATATCAAACAGTAACAATATGGTGATCAGAGAACCAACAGGAGTAATAATCAACCTTCAACCCTACTACGTATGCTCAGATACAAACAACCTGTCTAAACCTTGGCTGCACTGACACCTACCTTCATTAAACTTTTAGCCACTGCCTAACTTTTGCATTCCTTACTCTCCACACATCAAGAAAGCTCAAACTCAGTTAATAGACCAGACAGGAAAGTGGCTGACCGCAAGGTGAGGTCTTCAGCGGTTGTCGATCCACACAGTACCACAATCTATTGTACAGTTTCCAGTTCCCCCCTACAACCATACACCTCCTCTTGGTCATCACTGTCTTAAGTTTCCTTTATTTGATCAAAACAACAATATACGTCTTTATACCCTTCATTAGGAGCATAACATCATTCAAAAAATAATATATAATAACCATACACCATCCATCTTGACCAATAAAAACCCGACCTTTCGACAACCTCTGTTGTAGATTACCTTTACACTCACACCTTAAGCCTGAAGAACTCACAAGATTGAAATTAGTCCATGTACTTGCAGTGAGTACATCATGCTGCCTCCTTCCTCTTACCTTTACTATTATCCCCAGTCAACCGTTTTTTCTCTCATCAACTGTGTCTCCTGTAGGACAAAACTACAGGAAGCCTTTTCTGTTTTATTTATCTTTCTAATACCAACGCCCTCTATTCCTGTCCTTCCCGTCCATTAATATTGAGAGAACCTTCTTCCTTAGTACCTCCATATTAGAAAAGAAGAAAAGAAAAAAGCAGATGAAACCAACAGTAGAAACCAAAGACAAAAAAGACACCCTATGTAAGCATGATCTATCATCAATTATTCTTAAATTTCCTCTTATTCCTGACTACGTTTCCATTCTCTTACTCTTTTTGCTGCTGGCAAAGCAGTAACAAATTACCCTCAAGCGAAACACGGCTTCTTTCACTCAACCGGTCTATATCCACCATCTCTGTAACATCACAGCGACCTCAACAACTTATCAACACTCACAATATAATCTGCCCATTTGACAGATTTTCCCAAATGTCTGATCCAGAAACCCAATTTATCTCTCCTCTAGATCGTAATGGAGTCCTCACCAGCTGCTATATATCAAATAGAGATATCCATATCTTCTCTGCTCTCCTCCTCTAACTGAGGTCCACCAAGACCCTCCCTGACTCTCCTCTTCTAGTCTATTCATCCCTTTTTCAACACTCCCCAACTTGCACCCCATCACTCGTTACCAGGCATCTCCTCCACTACCTGGGGAGACTAGCCCCACCTGAACCCCATACTTCGTTAGTGGGCCATCTCCTCCATCTACCCTGGGAGCCTAGCTCCACATGAACCCCTCCTGGTACCCCTCTCCCCTCCCCTCTCTCGCACTCGTAGTGGGTCATCTCCCTCCACTACCTGGAGCCTAGCTTCCATGAACCTCTCCCTCCTGTACCCCCAGCACTCGTAGGGTCATCTTCCACTCACTCCTGGGAGCCTAGCTCCTACATGATCCCTCTCTGCTCAGCAGCTCGTAAGTGGGCCATCTCCCCTCCTACTACCTGGGAGCCTAGCTCCACATGAACACCCCTCCTGTACCCGTCTAGCAACTCCATTGTAGTGGGGCATCCTTTCTCATCTTTCCCTCTTTACACCTGGGGACCTCGGCTCCAGCATGAAACTCACCCTTCTACATTGGCTCTTTCAGACATCCATCCCTACCTGCTCTCTTCAACCATATGTTGGTTCTGCCTGCATACATATTCCCCTCCCATAATAACAAGTTGTAACTTCCGTCGATGCCTTCCCCAACACTATCTATACAAAACTTGTTCCCATCCTCAGCAACAGATGCTCTGGTGGGGCTGGCTCAACCACTGTCGGTCCCACCTCTCCCCTACATCAGTGGGCCCGGCTTACGAGGACCACCTGCGCCCCTCCCTCTGCCTTTCCCTTTTCTCGCCTTATGACCAACATCCCACAAACACTTCAAAACGCCGTTGACATACCCGACTAGCACAAGCCATATACAGTCTATTGTCATACTGACTTTAACAATAACTCCAAGTCTGCTCCGGGGTGAGTCCAAAAACATAAAACACATGTCGCCGAAACGACATAACTGTTTCAACGCCGGGTGTTTGGCAACCCAACGGGACAACCTATAATTGAACTTTGCAAACCTTCCCAAAAGCGCAATAACTCTTCGCGCTCGCACATAGTCAATTTGGAATAAACGGCGGTACATTTGGAAATCGTTACCCCCTTATTTGACGGAGAAAAAGAAGGCGTAATTGAATACAACATACCTTTACAGAAGTACGCCATGGGCACAACCTATGATCACACAAGGCGCTCTTCTTTTAGAAAAACCAACCACAGCCTGCTTTATTTCATCTAACCGTCGACGCATAAGCAATTCTCATACCTAGCCTTCTCTCACTACGGCGAAACCAGAAACTTCCTCCAACAGTGACTGTTAGCTTCAGTAACACACCTGACAGCGCTGGTGCCGAGAAGTGAAAGGGATGAGCAGTCCTCTTTTCCGGGTAGCACTCCTCCAGCCCAAATCAGGGTAATTTCGATACGAAAGACAAAATCTTAATTCTAGCAACACAAAAAATATACAACCTTTAATCATACACAGCAAGAAAAAACAAAGAATACCACCAAAAAAGAAGAAAACCGAACCGAAAGTTCTGAATATCTACTCCCAGCATGACCCAACACTCCAGCATGCACAGAGAGAGAGAGGAGAGAGAGAGAGAGAGAGAAGAGAGAGAGAGAGAGAGAAAGAAAAGAGAGAGAAATGAGAGAGAGAGCAGAGAGAGAAAGAGAGGAGAGAGAAAGAGAGAAAGAGAGAGGAGGAGAGAGAGCAAAGAGAGAGAGAAAGAGAGAGAAAGAGAGAGAGAGAAAGGAGAAAGAGAAGAGAGAGAGAGCAAGAGAGAAGAGAGAGAGAGAAAAGAGAGAGCGAAAGAGAGAGAGAAAGAAAGAGAGAGAAGAGAGAGAGAGAGAGAGAGAGAAAGAAAGAGAGAGAGAGAGAGAGAAAGAAAGAAAGAGAAGAGAGAAAGAGAGAAAGAGAGAGAAGCAAAAGAGAGAAAGAGAAGAGAGAGAAAGAAGAGAGAAGAGAGAGAGAGAAAGAGAGAAGAGAGAAAGAGAGAGTGAGAAGAGAGAAAGCAAGCCGAGAGAGAAGAGAGAGAAGAGAGAGAGCAAAGAGAGGAGTGAAAGAGAGAGAGAGAGAGAGAGAGAGAGAGAGAGAGAGAGAGAGAGAGAAGAGAGAGAGAGAGAGGGAGAGAGAGAGAGAGAGAGAGAGACGAGAGAGAGAGAGAGAATGAGGAGAAAAAAGAGAGGAAAGAGAGAAAGAGAGGAGCAAAGAGAGAGAAGAGGAAGAGAGAAAGGAGAGAGGAGAATAGAGGAGAGAGGAGACGAGAGAATGTGTCCTCCGCTGAGTGGAGCTGGTGTATGATAGGAGCATATAGGAGCAAGAACCCCATAGGAGGTGGGGTTCATCGAGGAACCTCCTTAGCTGGTGGGGTTTCTTGCAGGAACCTAACTGCTCAACTGAAACATTTGGATTTGAATTTGAAAGGACAGRAGGTGCAGGCACTAAACTGAAAAACGTCAAGATCTCCTCAATTGAAGGTAAGGTTTGTCCATTGTATGATCTAAATTGATATTGTTTTATGATGATACCATTTATATTTCATATTTGTGCAAATCTTTCTAAAACATAAATGGACACACTTCAATGGATATTGTCGTGGAAATATTCGCTTAATCATATTTCTCAGATACCGGAACTTGTGAATTCAAATAGACTTTATTACAAAGTAACAATCAGGGGCTGGCCCATGGACCAACTGCCAGACTCAGTCTCAGTCCACTCCTTTTATGCTTATATATATATTTCATAGTCCCTCCACTTRATGCTAATAACCATATACCCTCGGCTTTATTCCATCATTGTTTCCAAATCTAAGTTCTTTCCTCTAGGCGGGGTTTCCCCTCCCCTCTAGTTCCTTGGATCAATTATATTGGTGGCGCGCCTATACATTATTTCCAGGAAATAATAAATACAGATTATTATAGGCAATTATAAGATTGCTACATGTCATTATCGGACTATAATATTACTACGGGCCATTATAGGATTAAGTACAGATAACTATAGGCCATTATAGAATTATACCAATAATTACACTTAATCCCAGGATTACACATAGTGCCTTTGCTTACTCCCTTTAGTGCTATTTAGCCTTTTAACAAAAAATACATTCTCTAAACAGAAAACACCCATAATATCAATCAACAAAGATGTAAGAATATGTTGGCTATAAGAATAGGTTGAAGGCTATCTGTATTGGTTGCAGATGACTGAACTGCTCACTTTTGTGRCTGTGTCTGCAGGTATACAGACAAGGAGGCATACAATTTGCAAGCTCTGCCACATTCGCCGAGTGTCAGAGCCGGTGTAGTAGGATTCGTTCTTAGTCCTTTATTGACGCTTTGCCTGTTTGTCAGAGGGTGTAGCAGGATTTGTTATAAGAATCCAGATTAGTGTCCCGCTCCTTGAAAGCAGCAGCTCTAGCCTTTAGCTACATTTTTATAATTTTTTTATTTAACCTTTATTTAACTAGGCAAGTCAAATAATAATAACACCATTTTTTTTTTTAACTAACAAATAACAAATTCTTATTTACAATGACGGCATACCCCGGCCAAACCCAAACAACACTGGGCCAATTGTGCGCCGCCCTATGGGACTCCCAATCACGGCCAGATGTGATGCAGCCTGGATTCAAACCAAGTACTGCAGTGACACCTCTTGCACTGAGATGCAGTGTCTTAGTCCACTGCGCCACTCAGGAGCCCAATGCAGATGTTGTCTGTAACCCATGGCTTCTGTTTGGGATATGTACGTGCGGTCACTGTAGGGACGACGTTGTTGATGCACTTATTAGTGAAGATGCTGACTGATGTGGTAAACTCCTCAATGCCATCGGATGTACCCCAGAACATATTCCAGTCTGTGCTAGTGAAACAGTCCCGTAGCTTAGCATCCTCTTCATCAAACAACTTCTGTACTGAGACCATCACTGGTACTTCCTGTTTGAGTTTTTGCTTGTAAGCTAAAATCAGGAGGATAGAGTTGTGGTCAGATTTGCTAAAGGGAGGGCGAGGGAGAGCTTTGTATGCGTCTCTGTGTGTGGTGTAAAGGTAATCTAGAGCTCTTTTTCCTCTAGTTGCACATGTGACATGCCGGTAGAAATGAGGTGAAACAGATTTCAGTTCTCCTGCATTAAAGTCGGGAGAGGACAGAGAGAGAAGAGAAAGAGAAAAACGGCAGAGAGAGAAGAGAGAGATAGAAGAAAGACGAGAAGAAGAGAGAACAAGAGAGCAATTGATGAGAAAGAAAGAGAAGAGAGAAAGCAGAGAGAGAGAAAGACGAGAAGAGACTCGAGAGAGCATGAGAAAAGAAGAAGAAGGTTGAGAGAGAAAAGAGAGAGAGAAGAGAGATGAAGGACGCTAGCAGGGTAGACAAGACGCGGAGACGCAGACGAGGAGAGAGAGAGAGATCAGAAGATGGAGAGCCAGAAGAAGAGACGCGAGAGAGAGACGAAGAGAAGAGAGAGAGACAGAGAGAGGAAGAGAGAGAGAGAGAGAGAGAGAGGAGAGAGAGAGAATAGAGAGAAAAAGAGAAGCAGAGGAACACCGAGAGAAAACGAAAGAGAGAGAAAGAGATAAGAAAAGAGAGGAATCGTGTCCCTCCGCAGCAGTGCTGAGCTGGTTTATGATATTAGGGGCACTATGGGCGAAAACCCCAAGGAGGTGGGTTCATCAGAACCTCCCTTACGTGGCGTTTCTTGCAGAAAACCCCAATCGCCTGCTTCAACTGAAACATTTGACTCTTGAATTTGACCGAAGACAGTAGGCAGGCCCACTAAACTGAAAAACTCAAATCTCCTCAATTGAAGAAGGGTTTGTCCATTGTGATCTAAATATATTTTTTATGATGATACCATTTTATTATTTCATATTCCTGTGCAAATCTTTCTAAAAACATAAATGGACCACACTCAAATGGATATTGCTGTCGTGGAAATATTCGCTTAATCATATTTCTCAGATACCGAACTTTGGCTGAATTCAAATAGACCTTTATTTACAAAGAACAACACGGGCGCGCCCATGCGACCAACTGCCAGACTTCAGTCTCAGCCACTCCCTTATATGCTTTACTACTATTATATTCATTAGTCCCTCCACTTCATGCAATAACATATATACCTCGGCTTTATCCTCATGTTTCCAAAATCTAAGTTCTTCCTCTAGGCGGGGTTTCCTCCCCTCTATTCCTTGGATCAATATATTGTGCGCCCTATTACATTATTTCAGGAAATAATAAATAACACGATTATTATAGGCAATTATTAAGATTCTACAATTCATTATCGGACTATAATAATTACTACGGGCATTATAGGAAATACAGACTACACTACTAGGCCATTATGAATCTATACCAATAATTGCACTAATCCCAGGATACACATAGTGCTCTTCTTACTCCTTTTAGTGCTATTTAGCCTTAACAAAAATACATGTCCTTCTAAAAGAAAACACCCATAATATCACATCACACAAAGGATGTAAGATATTTGGCTATACAGAAAGGTTGAGCTATTCTGTATTGGTTGGCAGATGACGAAACGCCACTTTTGGCTGTGTCTGCATAACAGCCAAGGGAGCATCACAATTTGCAAGCTCTGCCACCACATCGCCCCGAGTGTCAGAGCCGGCTTTTGTAGTAGTTGTATTTATGCTTTGCTCTGGTTGTCAGAGCCGTGTAGCAGGATTTTTTTATAAGAATCAGATTAGGCTCCCGCTCCCTGAAAGCAGCCCAGCGGCCTAGCCTTTTAGCTACATTTTAAACTTTTTATATTTAACCCTTTACCAACTTAGGCAAGTCAAGATAATAATACACCATTTTTTTTTAAACTAACAAAGTAACAAAATTTACTTACAATGACGGCCATACCCCGCGCCAAACCCCCACAAACACTGGGCAATTGTGCGCCGTCCCTATGGGACTCCCAATCCACGGCCAGATGTGATGGCAGCCTGG
>NW_019942551.1:406236-451436 GCF_002910315.2 Salvelinus sp. IW2-2015 | reverse complement strand
ACTGTATTGACCACTGCTCGAATGAGCATTTCCTTTGAAGTTGCCAGTGCTGTTATCACAGCTTGTTGAGTCCGTCTTCACTCCGCCAGCAACGTTCTGGTTGGCTAAAAAGACAGCCTCAAAAATACAGATTTGACAAACTCTGCCTGCGTAAATAGTTGCTACAGCTTACATAGGGTATTGTAACTGCCAAGCGGCAGAACCCTTGAGATGTTCTTAATATTAGAGACTGAACACCAGCTGTTGTTAATAAAGGGAACACCACCCCCCCTAATATTAGAACTGGAGGTTCTATTCCCTGCGATGCGATAGAAAAACCAGCTTAGATGTACATTAATCCATGTCCTTGTCCTAGAAGATGTATACTACAGTTTCTTAAATACATTGATGGGCATCGTCCTCGAACGGAGCTCGTCCAGTTTATTCTCCCAGCCGAGTGCCTTCCCAAGCAAATAGAACAGAGGTACCGAGGTGATTTATTACACATGCCGCTGGAGTCTCATCAGGTTGCCTGCACGTCTCGCCCTCTAATAGCGCCGTTCAACCTTCTTCGAGAGTCAGCGGATTTGGCCTGGTCCGGAAAAAAGCATATTTCTTCTCCATCTCCGACTCATTGAGAAGAAGTCCTCTGTCCAAATCAGGTTATGGCAGCTGTTCTCCATGTCCAGACTCCTTCTAGTCATAGGGAAAACGATGGTGGAACATCGTGCCCAAAAAAATTAAGATCAGCGCAAAAAAAAATAGCACAATGGCTCAGGAGCCTGTTTTAAAAACGTCCGACTTTCAAATGCCACACCATTCCTGGTATCCAAAATACAAAACGATATGTCATGGTGAGGTGACTCTCCAATGGAAAAGAGATTGATATGAGAACTTAGACTAGATTGAGGAAACAAGAGAGAAGCACGAAACATTAAGAAAGAGAAAAAAAGAAGGAAAAGAGAAAAAATTGAAGGAGAGACGACCCGAGAGAGAGAAATAACAAGAGAAGCGAGATCGACATTGAGGGAGATCGGTTAGCGTTGGAGGAATCGCGTAATAAACAGCCATTCCATAATCAAGACATGTTGGTCTTTTCCTTTTTTACACCACACCAGCATGCAAAGGAGCATTGCGAGGAACAGGCCGTTTAATAAACACAGTCAAGGCTGCAGAGAGCAGAGCAAGTTGACACAGTTTAAACCACCGCCTGGCGCTCAGGCTCCACAGTGTGTGTTCCTGTTGTCCAGGAAGACTTTTCTGCTTGTGTTGTGTCGTCCCTGTCTCCCTGTCGACTGTATGTGTAGCTGCCACACCGTTTCTGTGTGGGGTTCCTGTCTTCGTGTTGGTGTTTCTGGGCTAACCGTGTTCTGTCTGATAGTGTGTCTGCGGTTTCTGTACTGTGTGTTGTCCTGCTCTGCTGTGGTCTGGCGTGTTTTGTCTTTGTGTGCCTGGCTGTCGCGTCCCTTTGTGATGTGCGTGTCTTCTTGTGAGTGTGCGTGTCCTGGCCTTTGTAGTGTCGGTCCTGTCTTCTGTGGTGTGCCGTGCTTTCTTGACTGTGCGTCTCTTCTTTGTGAGTGTCGTCGTGTTCCCCCTCTTGAGTGTGCCGAGCGTCCTTCCTTTGTCGCTGTCAGGCCTGTTTGCAGTTGTGTCTGTTCGTCTTTGGGTTTCTGTCTGTCCTGTTTGGCTGTGTTCTCCCCTCCCGCTCTTGTGGTCTGCGTGCTGTCTTTCGTGCCAGTCTGTCTGTCTGTCTTGTGAGTCTGTCTGTCTGTCCTGTCTTTGGAGATCGCCTCTGTTCGTCTGTCTTTGCTGAGTCCGCGCTGTCCCTGTCTCTCTGTTTGTCTGTCCTGTCCTGTCTGTCCTGTCTGTCCCTGTCTCTGTCCTTCTGTTCCTGTCTGTCCTGTCTGTCCTGTCGTTTTAACAGCCTCGGCTGAGGTACGAGGTGTACTAAAGACGGTAACGGGGTTTGTGTGTTAGGCGCTGAAGATTATAATGCAAAATATTTAGATAATATCCACAATTAATGGATATCTTGAAATAATGATGATATCGTTGCTTATAAGTCCTGTTAAATCGATAGTAAATAGGAAATATATGTAGCATAAGAATATGAAATAGTAATACTGTAGTATATCTAATAGATAGTGTATACTCTATATATAAATAAGTATAATATGAAAATATTGATATAGCTATACTACCAGTATATTATCTCAGGACTAGTACCTATACCTTACTGATATATAGGTAAGTGTAGCTAATATCTGATAAAGTAATAGGTTATGAAATAATAGGTCAAATATATGTAATATTATTATTAATCAGAAGTAAGATAGTAAAGTTAGCTATATAGTATAAGTTATATATGTTAGCTAATACAATTTATAGATTATATGATATACATATATATGTAATTATAGAGTCTAGCATTAGACTCAAATTAATACAGACGTGATATAGTTATGATAGCTAGTGAAATAGATTTAGTGACGTGAGTGATATAGGATATAGTAAACTATAGTTAGTGAATATAGCTGATATTAGTTATATATAGTGATATAAGCTTATATAGGTAGTCTAATATCGATATCAATTATATAGTGTATAGTTTGCTCAACTTTACCCTACCCTCAAGTAGACAAATTCCAAACACTTGAAAGGACCATCCCAACCACATTATTAACGGATTTCACTCACCCAATAAAAAGCTTCAATTGAGACTCAGTGTCGTCTTTTATATTACCATATAATCATTGTTCCAGTCAAAAAACAGGTGAGAAAAACCATCAAAAACCCCTCGAGATGACAAAAACCAATACTTATTTTGAGTTAACACCCCAATCTCTCCAATACACAAAATTACCACATCACCCAGAAAACACATTTCTCCACCATAAAACCAACACAGTTCCACTTTAAGCAAGTTCCCAAGGACAATAGTATAACCCACACATTGTTAATCATGACAGAATCAGATATTTTTCTCTAAATTGCATTCTACCAAAAACATGAGTTAAATCTACAAACCAGTAGTTAAATTAAAAGTCAAGCACAAAAATTCACATTTTTACAACCAAAGATTTTTAACTTATACATTTGTTACTAATTAAAGCAACTGGTTTACTAAGATTTCTACAAAGTTTAAAGTACTTTTAACCATTTCAAACAATCTTTTCAACAAGAATTGGCCCTTCTTATTTTCCTTCTATACCCACCAAACAACATTAAGTTATAAATACCACTGTGCATAAGACAACAATCCATCGACCAGTTAAAGAGTATAATAGCTGTTGTTTTTTCCCAGAGTATTCATAGCAGTGCACTGCTTAATCCAGTATAGGACAAAGCATGGCCAATTATTGGCGCTTTACCGCTGTCCTGCACAGAGTTGGGGACTCGGCACCCAGGTGTCCACCCCTTTAGTGCGACAACATAAGAGCCTGGCGGAGTAGAAAGCCGGCCGTAGCCGCCAAAACAACAACAGACCAAGAGACGCCCTCTGAGCATGTGCCTTCTTGCGACATAACATTGGTTACAACGCTTAGTGTTCTATCTCACAGCTAGACGTCCAACTCGACCGGAGGAGGAATCAGACTGATCACCATACTTGGGCGAGAGCATAATCATCAGTATCCGACTCGAATGCAGCGGACGCGTTAGTTGAATTTAAACTCTTAATTATCAATTGCTACGGCACCTACACAAGCAACTCATATTTCTTTTCTTCACCCACAGCCGGCAATCCGATAGAGGACTATAGAGCTCCTAGTGTAGTAAGACGGTAAAGTGTTAAGAAGCAATCAGACAAAAACATGTCCACCGTTTGTCCAGCAGCGTCGCCGACGCCTAAGTGTGGCATTTTAATCCGTCACACCACTTGGGTAGCACCGAGCAAAGCGAACAATTTTTGTTACTCAATCGACTGCGATTCTCTGACCAGATACGAAACATCTCTTGCGAGTAGCTCGCGCCTCGTGCGTAAGTGCATACAATTTCACAGATTTAAGGCGTCGAACGATGTTGGTTGATTTATAAGCCCTGCTTAGACACCAAAGGGTGCAGAACTCTTAGCGCTAGGAATGCATGCTTTTGACCTAGAGTAGGCTCATAGAGGGAATATAGCAAGTGTAAGGTGAGTGAACCAACCCAATCTCGGGACGGTAGCCGAGGCATGTGCTCAACACGCATAAACACTTCCTAGACTGTGGCATACGCGGTCTACTGAGTTAAATCAGCTTTTAGTTTCTTGCACCTTTGAACGATTTTCAAATATAAAACTGTTCTCCGTTTCAAATTGACCGTTATTTCTCGGTTTCTGCCTTCCTTAGAGGCGGTAATTCAAGGTAAAGGCCCCTCATATGCATTTGTAGGATCTTATTACAGGGCGACATGCAAAAGTTTCGTCTCATCTGTTGTGACATGTTTAATATGAGTACTTTAGGGCTTTTCTGCCTAATTAACTAATTACAGCGGCGTCTGTAAGACAAAACAGTACGTCAGTTGTGCGTCGCAGCCTACTTCGTGATAGTAAATAAGCCTACTGAAACTAAAGAGACTTCCGCTTCATATAGACTACACTTGGTAGAAGTTGAATAATTTAGAGATCATAGCAGATAGCCAAGACTTAGAACTACCTAATAACACTTCCACTAACTTTTTAACCTGTCTGCCATTCCTACATGTTAATTTCGTCATGCTATGTAAATAACGAAGAAGTGATATGACCAAATGCAATATTCCAATCATATCTTAACGTAGTGCTCAACATATAGTGCCTCCGCGTCTCATAGGAACGGTCAGGACCAGCAGGAATAGCAGTACGTATGCATGTAAAATCTAATCGAGGGGACCATCATAGAGTGCTAACTAAAACTGCACTGGCTTTATTCTGCATATAGCCTCAAGTCGATGCCTGCGTGTGGAGACAATGCTAATGGTTTGCCGCCCCATTCCTTTCATTTATGCCTAATGTCTGTTTGTTCAGTGCACCATATAAGTATCTACGTTAATAGAGTTCGAGTACTACTCGAAACCTACGTAATGTGCTGCAATAATTTACTACAGAAAGCGTTGAAAGTCCATATCGGCAAGTTATAATAAGCGACATAAATGACCAGATTGTGTTACATCGTCGGAGTGCCTCGGTGATGCAGATTTACATTACATAGAGACACGCAGACAAGATGCGTTTACTCAAACTCTCAATGCACCCCTGCTATGCTGAGAGATGAAGAAGTGACAATTGTTCACCCTCTTCGTTAGCTAATGACTTATGCACTCTGCTATCACTTGTGTGTGATTTACACCTTTGCGATAGAGTCCACTCTTTTGCGTGTTAACAAAGTCTGAAGATCGTTAGCGACTATACTTACAAACAGGATCACAACCTTACCCCTCGAGAGGAGCAGCGATGGGCTACCTCGCAGAGTGAGCGCGTGTAGAGTGCGAGAGTAGTCATAGCATAGCCACCAAGTAGAACTCTCGACCTATACAGCATTGAGGCGGCTCAGAAAAAATCTCCAACAAGCTCTAAGACAATCGACTGCACCGATCAGCAAAAAGAAGAACTTCTTAGGGAACAGCGCCATATCTGAAGATATAATCATTCACTGCGTCGACACATTCCTATTCGAATCTCGCAAATGGAAACATGCGTAATACAGAAGACCGAGTATACAGCGTAACCTTAACCTTCTCACTCTACAAAAATGTACTGCCCAGACATGGAAGACGATCTACCCGCACCACAGCGAGGTTGCAAAGCAGCGACCGACTTCCTTCCTTATGCATATTCGGACGAAAGTACGTTCCGAAGAGGTATCGACCGTGGTAGATAGACTCAACCGCGAGCTGACAGGGGGCGCGGTTGTCACGCAGGAGATGAGAGCGCAAAGCTACAAGAGATACCCCACTAGATTCCGCACACATCTCTACGATAGCCTTTTGCACTGGGGTGCAGGGACACATCAACTAGGTCAGCCTCAAGTTCACACGGTCGTGGATGGTGTAAATTGCTTATTGACCAGAGCTCCTGAAGCCAGAAGAGACCACGAAGCACGCTGCCTCAGTTGCGCAGAGCAAAAGCAATGGCAGTCGCACTATCTCTGAGAGCGCCGATGTGTATGCTTGAGGGAGCCGCCTAACACACAGACCCACTGGGCTCCACCCAAAAAGAACAGCGGCCCAAAAATCAGCAGCCTATATAATCCCTGGAAAAAAAGGCACCATTGAAAATGCAATCCGCCAAGACTATACTAGAGCAATAGACTAAGCTTTCTGCTGAGCCGATGACGCGACAAACGAGTGATTAGAACCCATTTATTGGTAAGGTGTGCGTGCCCGTACCGCCGCACGAAGTGTAAATCCCACTAGGGCTGTACTAACACGCATAAGCACAGCATCTATCAAGACAGAATACATCGATTATACCAAACTATGTCAAATTATAAGGCTGCACCCCCGCGGGAAGGCAGATAAGGGGCTCTAGCCCGGACCGTTGCGGTAGTGTGATTGTCGGGGCTGTCGCGCGCTGCTTGCAAGACCTGGACGAGGCATAATCTGCTCGTGTGACTTTGGAGGGTGGAAACCAGCATGACATCTCTGCTCCCCTCATGGAGTAGAAATTAAGTGCCCGAGAAAGGAGAGACTATTGTGTGCCGGTCCACAGTTCGTGTACCTCGATATCACTGGTGGGGGTTCTGCAGGCCAGAGAGACAAGACTAGGATCCAAACCTAAACCAGTCGAAGTCCACCGTCTTAATGTCTTAAACAAAAAAGACTAAACTCATCAGCGATTTTATGAGTTAAGACCAGATGTCCAAAACCCATCCGCCTAGAATCTGGAATCGAAGAGATCCACGTGTACGCTTAAAACCAAGGGTGCGTCTCAAAGCCACCTAGCGTCGAAAACCCGTCCCATGTGGCCTGCACTATCCAGCATAAGGAAAACAATTTCTCGGCACACAACAAGGAGATTATCGGGGCCGAATAAATTCCTCGGCACTAGGACGGCAGAGTGTTGCAGGAAGGAGCTCGCGGACCTATGCCAAATAATCAACTATATACGCGGCTGATTGACACGATTGGTTGATGCTATAGGTGATAGTAACACGCACTACCACGTATATCGCTATACAACACATTGTCTGGGAGTGAGCCAGAAGGGGCACACTACTCAGCTTTCTTCCCCAGCCAGTGGAAGAGCGCATTGAAGGTTCTGAGAGCAATATTCCTTTCGCTTAAGCACACTAATGAACGAGATCAATCACTCACACAGCGCTGATTTGTGTATTTACCTGGTTTTATCATTGCATTCGTAAGAATATCTCTTGGAGAGAGCCACAGTTGGATGCATCTGGTAGAACCACTTTAGAGCAGATTATAACAGACAGTAGCGTAGCGGAATAAAGACACACCAAAGAGAACAGTCCCAAGGCAGCCGAGAGTGCACCGATAGCCTTTTTCACAGCGAACCAGCTTATGTTTACGTGGTATTGCGTCGCCTAAATGTTCTACATAAAACAGTAAAGCGTGAAGTATCACATAATGTTTCTGTCAAGAAGCTCGCAAAGAAGCTCTTGCACTGCCGGAGTACAATTTGAACGCCAGTATAAAATATCTATGTGATGTCACACACTGGACCTAACAGAGTAGTTATTTATGAGGCCCCTGCTCTTTTCCATGAGTACCACCTCTGTAGACACGCTAGGAGCTGAAAGTTACTGCGGATGCTACAAGGGACTTGGGCACGCGTGCAAAGACTGCACGGGGCAAAGCCCGCGTGAACGGCAGCCCCGTTCGGGCGAGGGGCACGTCATCGGGTGTAACCGGATTCACCAACGTTGTATAGAGGTCCCGTACAATCTAGGAAAATCAAAGTTCCAAAGGCTGGGCCTAAATTAGTGTATTTTAAGGTCATACTAGATGTTTGTAGTGTCATATGTTGAGATGTTAAAGAATATATTGATGGTCTGTGGGCAAATGTTAATGAGAGCAACCAGACGTTGCACTTGATGCATTTATAAACGACTTATTCTAAATTACTAATAAGCACACGCCCATTAAGAAAGATGACTGTAAAGAACTGTTTTTTTTTGATTGATGAGGAATTTGAAAATTGTATGGTTGAGAGGGGATGAGGCAAAAGGTATGGCAATTCAGTCTGGCAGCCCAACTGATTGCAAACGTACTGCAAATTAAAGAAATCATGTGACTAAACAAAAATAACTACATAATGAAACAAAGATAAATTATATTAGAGAATGACAGTAAAAAGTCTGGGCACCTAATTGAATTTTTCGGGAAAAAAAAAGCCAACTCTGCTCTTTGATCATGAATCAGATGGGTCATTCATCACAAATTCAAAAAATTCATCACAAATCCCACTGGCTCAAATAGCCGACCAATCAAGCCTGTTACCAACCCGTATTAAACTTTTGGAAAAAATTGGTTGTTTGACCAGAAACAATGCTTTTTACAGTAAACAAATTGAAACAGACTTATCAGGCACGCTTATAGTGAAGGGACATTCAACAATCACAGCACTTACACAAATTGCTGATGATTGGCTGAGAGAAATTGATTGATAAAAGATATGTGTAGAGTGGGAGCTTTGCATGCTTCCGAGCACTCAGAACTGTCGAGTTGAGAGGGATCAGGCACACATGTGTTGACGGAGCTGCAGCCAGCGAGAATTAACAAGATCATTACGATCTGACTTGCTGGAATTCAAAAATGGTTATGCCTGTGTTATTGGCGGTTTATTCACAATAGAGAAGGAAGTGAGAGGAGTGTACATGCTGAGAGAACATGACGGGCGGTAAACACTGCGTGTCTAACCAGAACACCACACTGCGATGTATCTTATAATAGAGAAGAGCTCTCCCAAACGAGACAATCATTTGTGCACAAGACTTTCAGGACCGATCACAGGAAGTGTCGAACCAGGGCCCAGTGATCGTGTGCCTTCGTAAGCGCGAGCGCCCTGTCAACAGTTGGATGTCGATGATCCCGCGGTGTTGACTATAGCCACGCTTCTAGTACCCACGCAATAGGCGTACTCACCTCGTAGTCTTGGGAGATTACTCCAACACTACACACGTCAGGCTTGAGCGCAGCACAGGCGACAGAAATGACATGGCGCAGACACTTAAACAAACGCATTAGTCTAATCTGGGTAGACTATGCAGCAGGCACGTCGGGCAGACGGGCGGTGCTGGCGGCTGGTACACTGACATAATTAAGTTTGCTAAATCCAGAAGTACGGAATACACTCTAAAAAAGGTTAAACTCAACCCTGTCTGGCGTATCCGTCTCCGGGAACAGGAAGATCACCCTTCAACTGAACACCCTAATAAAACCACAGTCACAACATTACATTCAAAGCCTGATGCACTTATTAGTGAAGATGCTGACTGATGTGGTAAACTCCTCAATGCCATCGGATGTACCCCAGAACATATTCCAGTCTGTGCTAGTGAAACAGTCCCGTAGCTTAGCATCCTCTTCAAACAACTTCTGTATTGAGACCATCACTGGTACTTCCTGTTTGAGTTTTTGCTTGTAAGCWAAAATCAGGAGGATAGAGTTGTGGTCAGATTTGCTAAAGGGAGGGCGAGGGAGAGCTTTGTATGCGTCTCTGTGTGTGGTGTAAAGGTAATCTAGAGCTCTTTTTCCTCTAGTTGCACATGTGACATGCCGGTAGAAATGAGGTGAAACAGATTTCAGTTCTCCTGCATTAAAGTCACTGGTCATTAGGAGCACTGCCTCTGAATGAGCATTTTCTTGAATGCTTATTGCTCTATACAGCTRGTTGAGTGKGGTCTTACTGCCAGCAACAGTTTCTGGTGGTAAAAAGACAGCTCAGAAAAATACAGATGAAAACTCTCTTGGTAAATAGTATGGTCTACAGCTTATCATGAGGTATTGTAACTCAAGCGAGCAGAACCTTGAGATGTTCTTAATATTAGAGATTGAACACCAGCTGTTGTTAATAAAGGGGGACACACCACCCCCCCTAATATTAGCAGACTGAGGTTCTGTCCTGCCGATGCATAGAAAAACCAGCTAGATGTACATTATCCATGTCCTTGTTCATAGAATAMTATACTACAGTTCTTAATATACCATTGATAGGATCGTCTCGAACGGAGCTCGTCCAGTTTATTCTCCAGCGATTGCACGTTCASCAATAGAACAGAGGGTAGAGGTGATTTATTAACATGCCGCTGGAGTCTCATCAGGTTGCCTGCACGTCGGCCTCTATAGCGCCGTRTCAACCTTCTTCGAGAGTCAGGGATTTGGGCCTGGTCCGGAAAAATGCATATTTCTTTCATCTCCGACTCATTGAAGAAGAAGTCCTRGTCCAAATCGAGGTTAGTGGRAGCTGTTCTCATGTCCAGAAGCTCTTCTAGGTCATAGGAAACGATGGTGGAAACATTATGTGCCAAAAAAATTAAGATCAGCGCAAAAAAATAGCACAATTGGTCAGGAGCCTGTAAAACGTCCYCTTTCAAATGCAGCACCATTCCTGGTATCCAAAAACTACAAAACTAATTTATTGTCAGGTGAGGTGATTCTCCAAGTGGGAAAAGAGAGGATGATGTAGAAGTTAGACTGAGTGAGAAACAAGAGAGAAGAGAGAGACATTAAGAAGAGAAAAAAAGAAGGAAAGAGAAAGAAAAAATGAAGGAAAGAGAGTGTGCGAGAGAGAGAGAGAAATAACAAGAGAAGGAGAGTCACATTGAGGGAGATGGGTAGGCGTTGGAAGTGAATAGCGTAATAAAGCATTTCCATAATTCAAGACATTGGGTTCCTTTTTTACACCACACCAGCAGTGGCGAGGAGGCATCTGGGGAACAGGCCGTTTAATAAACACAGTCAAGGCTGCAGAGAGCAGAGCAATTTGACACAGTTTTAACCACCGCTGGGCTCAGGCTCCTACAGTGTGTGTGTCTGTGTGTGTCAGCGTGTTTCTGTGTGTGTGTGTGTGTGGTGTCTGTCTGTGTGTGTCTGCGTGTTTCTGTGGTGTGGTGTTTCTGTCTGTGTGTGTTTGCGTGTTTTCTGTGTGTGTGTGTGTCTGTTCTGTGTGTGTCTGCGTGTTTCTGTATGTGTGTGGTGTCTCGTCTGCTGTGCTCGCTCGTCGCCGTGTTTTGTTTTTGTGTGTGTGCGTGTTCTGTCTTTGTGATTGTGTTGCGTGTCTGTCTTGTGAGTGTGCGTTCTGGCCTCTCTCGATAGTCGTCGGTCCTGTCGGTGTGCGTGTCTGTCTTTGTGAGTGTGCGTTGTCTGTCTTTGTGAGTGTTGCGTGTTGTCTTTGTGAGTGTGCGTGTCTTCTTTTGTGAGTGTGCGAGTCTGTCTTTGGTGCGTGTGGCGAGTCTGTCTTGTGTGAGGTGTGTCTGTCTGTCTGTCTTGTGGGTGTGTCTGTCTGTCTGTCTTTGTGGTGTCTGTCTGTCCTGTCTTAGTCTGTCCTGTCTCTTTGTGAGTTCTGTCTGTCTGTCTCTTGTTTTGAGTTCTGTCTGTCTGTCTGTCTGTCTGTCTGTCTGTCTGTCTGTCTGTCTGTCTGTCTGTCTGTCTGTTTTAACCAGCAGGCTGAGGCTCAGGGTCGTAAAAGACGGTAAAGGGGTTGTGTGGTTCTCCATGGCTGAACATGCCGATATAACAGAAATAGTTCTAGGAATACTTAATAATGGACATGGTATAGGTAGGTATAAGTCACGTCAAATCAGAGATACAGAAAGTACCCTACAAAAGACAGCCGCAGTGTAAGGACTGACGCTGGAGTAGAGAAGCAGGTACAGAGAGTGAACATTTAATATAGCACAGACATGGAACAGGACAGGAACAGAGTCAGAACTGGGTAACAAAATGATAAATGACAATTAATGCAGAAGCAGGGAACAGAGCTGGGGAACAGACAGATATAGGGGAGGTAATGAAAGCAGGTGATTGAGTCCAGGTGAGTCCAATGAATCGRTGATGCGCGGGACGAAGGAAACAGGTGTGCGTAATGATTGTGGCAGGAGTGRGTAGTGCTGGGCAGCCTGACGCTCTCGAGCACCGGGGAGGGAGAGCGGGAGCAGGCGTGACAGTACCTCCCCCCCTCTAGGGGCGCCACTCGGCGTTCCACCTGGGCGAGCCTGATGGGCCGGCCGAGGCATGGACGCTGGACAAGCTGGCTGGGGGCGTAGAAGCCCAAAGTACTGCCAATGGCATGGGAGCCTGGCAAACCGGCTGAGGCGTGGGATCCTGAAGATCTGTTTGAGGCGTGAAGCCTGATGATCCCGCTGTGACATGGGAGCCTGGTGAGCTGGCTGAGACGTGGGAGCCTGATGATCCGGCTGAGGCGTAAAACCCTGACGATCCGGCTGAGGCCTGACGTGGGATGGGCGCCTGCCGAGTCAACCGGGGAAAGGAAACCTCTCGAGCCGGCTAGGGCGTGGAAGCCCGACGAGCCGGCTAAGGCACCCCCGGTTCCATCGGCAGCGGCRCCCGGACCCGACATCACCACCAACCGAAAGGCCAGCACTCCCTGAGGCTTCATTTGATGGCTTCAGCATTCTGTGAGGACCGACGCTGGAGTAGAGAAACAGGTACGGAGAGTTAACATTTAATATAACATAGACATGGAACAGGACAGGAACAGCGTCAGAACCGGGGAAACACAACGACAAACAATTAATGCTAAAGTGGGGAACAGAGCTGGGGAACAGACAGATAAAGGTGAGAAAATCACACAGGTGATTGAGTCCAGGTGAGTGCAATGCGCATGACGAGGGGAGCAGGTGTGCGTAATGATGGGGGAAGGAGTGCATAGTGCTGGGCAGCCTGGCGCCGGGGTGGAGAGCGGGAGCAGGCGTGACACTCAGCATTAAACTGAAAATGTGTCATAAACAATAGAAAGTATTTTGTAACATAAATARACTTCCGACACCACCAGATTGAAGTACCAACACTCTGCTCCACTGTAAGGGGCTCTCATGAATGTTACAATAGGCCACAGTACAGTACAGTATTTCATGTCTTGAGTGAAGGGCAAACATTTAATTGAAGCGGATCATTATGTTTCATGTCACGGTAATAGAAGTATAGTAGCTCTGATGTAGAAGCCCATAAAACAAAACTGGAATACAGCATGCTGGAGAGAAGGGCTGGAGAGAAAAAGAGAGCAGTGGTCCCATAGAACTCCTCCGTCCATCCTTTCACCCATCCATCTATTCACTTAATTTACAGCTCCATGTTAAAGAACTGTATGCTATCTCCATCACTTAATTTACAGCTCCATGTTAAAGACCTGTATGCCCCCGGACACAGATTAAGCCACGTGATGGACTAAAAACCATACTCACTGGAGATTCCATTTAAAGTGATTTTTTAGTCCAGGACTAGGCTTAATCTGTCAGGGAAGCCAGCCCACAGTGTTCCAGTGTAATGCATAGATCATCTGTATACAGCTCACATCACAGATGGCTGTGTGGAGTGGGAGTCCATCAGCAGAGAGGCAGGAAGAAGTGGGGAGTGAAAGGCTTGGGAGCCTGGGGAGGAGGGGGCTTGAGATGTTGGGGGGGGGATAGAGAGAGTACCTGTCATTCCTTCTGCTCACCTATCAGAGCRAACAGTCGCAGTGATTACCACTCACATGAGAATGGCGCCGAAAGAGATGGCCGCTGATTTACGGGCTCCTGACCAATTGTGCTATTTTTTTTATTTTTTTTATCAGTTTTCTACTTTTTTGGTACATAATGTTTCCACAATCATTTCTTATGACCGAAAGGAGCTTCTGGACATCAGAACAAAGATTACCTACCTCAAACTGGACGAGGATTTTTACTTTAATGAGTCGGACGCGAAGGATATACTGCTCCTCCRGGGCCAGGCCCAAATCCCTGTCATTCACATAAAGAGGAGACACCGTTACAGAGGTTGAAGAGCCGGATGATTCGCCTTTACCATATGTTCTACTGGTGAATATGCAATCCCTGGAGAATAAACTGGATGAGCTCCGTTCGAGACTATCCTCTCAACGGGACATTAAAAACGAATATCCTATGATTCACCAAGTCGTGGCTGAACAAGGACATGGATAATATACAGTTAGAGGGTTTTCCGTGCATAAGCAAGACAGAACAGCATACTTCGGTAAGATCAGGAGGGTGGTGTGTGTCTCTTTGTCAACAACAACTGGTGCTAATATTAAAGAAGTCTCAAGGTTTTGCTCACCTGAGTTAGAGTACCTAATGATAAGTTGTAGACCACACTATTTAKCAAGAATGTTTTAATCTATATTCTTAGTAGCTGTCTATTTACCACAAACCGATGCTGACACTAAGACCGCACTCAACGAGCTGTATAAGACCATAAGCAAACAAGAAAATGCTCATCCAGCGGTGGCGCTCCTAGTGGCCGGACATTTTAACGCAGGAAAACTGAAATCCATTTTTACATCATTTTTACTAGAATGTCATATGTGCAACTAGAGGGGAAAAAACTCTAGAACACCTTTACTCCACACACAGAGACATACAAAGCTCTCCCTAGTCCTCCATTTGGCTAATCTGACCATAACTCTATCCGCCTGATTCCTGCTTACGAGCAAAAACTCAAACAGAAAGTACCAAAAACTCGAACAGAAAGTACCAGTGATGCACTCAATACGGAAGTGGCCCGATGAAGCGGATGCTAAGCTACAGGAATGTTTCACTAGCGCAAACAGGAAAATGTTGCAGGATGCAAGTTCCTTGGTGTCAATATTAGGGCAGAGCAATATGGCCTAAATACATTTTTGTTATTTAACTAAGCAAGTCAGTTAACAACAAATTCTTATTTTCAACAACAGCCTAGAACGACAGATTTTTACCTTGTCGGCTCYGGGATTTGATCTTGCAACCTTTCGGTTACTAGTCCAACGCTCAAACCACTAGGCTACCTGCTGCCCCGGCAGGCATGATATGATATGACGGTATTTGACAGTACGATATGACGGTATTTGACGGTATTTCATGTTTCATGTAAAAGTTCTAAATTTGCTTTATGAGTAGTGTGTGACCCTACAGTGGTAACACATACATTAAGTGATTTAAATGGGTCTTTCTCCATTCTGATTGTTTTATACTGTTCAATTCAACTTCAACCTAAAATAGTTTCCTGCATTTCCATCAATTTCTGCATTTCCTGAACTCATTTGAAATAATTTCCCCACTGCAACGTAAGGTTGCACGATATGGGCCAAAAAACGAGGCCTTATTTTTTACCAAATGTTGCAATTGCGATTTGACTTGCGATTAAGATCAAAACACTTTGGTGAACTGTTGAAATCATATAAATATAATGTTTATTCCATAGTTAGATTATAAATAATAGTGGGCACTTTGAATACAGTGTTGTTTGCCATGACAACTAATGAAAATGCCAGGGAGGAGTTATTGTGACAGGGTAGGAACCAAAGTGATTGTTAGTGTTTCCTAGGGGACCTTATCATCTTGGCTACATTAAATGTTTCTTCGTGTAGCTTTGCCTATTCCTCTTTGATTTAGAAGATACTGTTGCACAAACAACATGCTGAGTTAGGCCTACACCAGCACTGGTATCAGGCTTTATTAGCTAGCTACATTTGCTTTGACTCAGTACATTTATTAGCTAGCTAGCAAGCCAGCTAACTAATGATTAACATTAGCAGCTAGTTATTTGCAGATGTATGAATCACAAAGGAATAGGTTAATTATAAAACGCTTGTGGATTTATATTAAGAAGCAAAGCTGAAATATTGTTGTTATCAACATTGTTGCATGTGCTGCATTGACCATGCAGACTGAATGAAAGTGTCTCATGGTCAAGCAACAACAAATGCGCTCCTTGAGCTACAGGTGGCGGGGCTAGGTCTGTGTGGAAAGCGGAATGGAGAGAGAGAGAGCGGAGAGTGATGACTCAAGTAGTCACGTGAACTATAAAAATTGTACGTTACAAACGGCATGTCACATTTAACAAACCAGAATAAAAAACAAAAAACATGAGCTGGCGCACACCCAGAGAAAATATTTTGATCTTTCAAGTAAACTAGAACACACCTGCACATCGTCACTTTAAGTGAGCGTGTTCAAAATTGAACATATTCCGTAATCTGAGATTGCGTGAGTTTTTTGATGAGTGAAACTCAAACTACACTTTAAATGTCATCCTCAGTGAGATGTATACATAGGTCTACCACGCTAATCAATAGACTTGTCTGTTCTACCATGAGTCATGGAGGAGATGGCGCCATTAACCCAGCTGAGGAACCTGAGAACTCTGAGAAAACCACATTTAGAGCAAAAAGTTCATTCGTACCTCCCCAAACGCAATGCATCCATAGAAACCTTCTGTAGGATTGTTGAAAATGATGTAGATGACCTGCTAAAAGACAAATAGAAACACAAATCCTATGATAACTTGAGTAGAGATGAGATAATGGCTCTTAAAGACTTAAAGTCAGATCCTTCGATTATCATGAAAAAATGTGAAGGAGAAGGAATTTGTATACAAAACCAATGTGACTATGTGAATGAATATCGCCGACAACTATATAAAGGTGACTTCTATCGCAAACTGAATTATGACCCTACCCTAGAATTCCAGCATAATATCTCATCCACAGTTGAAAGCTGTTTGGAATCACGACATTTCTATGTGTGAAATTTCCTAAGATACCAACTTTCTATACAGTCGCTAAATTACACAAACAAGTGTCTCCTCCTCCAGGTAGACCCATTGTAGCAGCAATCGACTCTGTGACATCCAACACTTCTAAGTTTGTGGATTACCACATTAAACCTATAGTGGAGAATCTCCCATTTTATGTCAAAGACACACGACACATGATCTCATTGATAGAGGGCTTAGGAAAGATACCAGAGGGCACCCTGCTGGCCACTTTTGATGTGGAGAGATTGTACACTAACATCCCACACACTGGAGGCTTGCAGGTGCTACAACACTTCCTTCAGCAGAGAGACTCTACCCTTGCTCCATCCAATGATTGCATCTTACAACTTACTGAACTGTTTTTATCCATTAACTACTTAACTACTTTTTTCCATCAAATTCGGGGTGTAGCCATGGGCTCCCCCTTTTCCTCCAACTATGCAAACCTGTATGTGAGACAATTTGAGGAAGCACTCCTTTACAAAACAGAGACACACACATTACTTTCTAAAATCCTCCTATGGAAGAGATACATAGATGATGTCTTTGTGCTCTGGGAAGGAAGTCAGCAGGAARTAAATTAATTCCAAACTCTACTAAACGAGAGCTCTGAATACCTCAAATTCAACATGCAGACTGATGAGAGAAAAGTAAACTACCTGGACTTATGGATCATCAAAGAGAATGATGCATTACACACAGACGTACAGTATACACAAAGCCCACAGACCGCAATACCATGCTATGTGCGGATAGTATGKATCCCCTTCCCCTCAAGAATGGTCTACCATATAGCCAGTTATGCAGGGTTAAACAAATCTGTGGCAACCAGACAGATTTTGACAGCAAAATGAGAGGCTACAAGGACAAAACTCTTGATGCTGCAATGATGACAATATCTCAAAAACTAAGAGAGGAATTATTAAAACTCAACCAAAGAAGAAAAACAACGCAACTGTCTTTTGCTCCAAGTACACCAAGTGCTCMGAGAAAATGAAAGCAATCCTGAAAAAGCACTGGCATATTCTGCAATCAGACAAAAAAATCGCACATCTCTTCAAGGAACCCCCACTGCTGGTCTATAAGCATGGTTGCAATATTGGAGATATCTTGGTGAGATCTGACCTGCCCCCTGAGCCCACTCAGACACTCTTGACACCCATTCCAAATGGGAACTAAAAATGTGGCCCATGCGCACAGTGTAATAGCCCTATAAAAACATCCTTCTTCAGACACCCACATACAGGTCAACATCCCTGTTAGGGGTATCCTCTCATGCAAGACCAAGGCAGTAATTTATCTCATCACCTGTTCATGTGGGAAAGCCAACGTAGGACAAACGAAAAGCCAATTAAAACAATGCATAGCTGAACACAACAGCACAATCGGGTGTAAGAACATTGACTATCCAGTAGCAGCTCACTTTGTTGACGCTAACCATCCAATCTCCTCCCTCAAATACACAGGCACTGAGCATGTTGCTCTACCAAGGAGAGGAGGTAACATGGAGATCCTACTACTACAAAGGGAGGCTTACTGGATATCCTCTCTAAAAACATTGACCCCTAGTGGTCTGAATATTGACTTTGATCTCAGGCCTTTCTTATGAACAATAATTCTCTCTTTTATGAACAAGTCTTATAAATTGATACATTCTTTCTARAGCTTATTAYCGTACACCTAATATGTTCCCCCTGTTGATGATGCTAATTATGCATTAAGGTTGAACCAAAATATTACATGTCACATATATATGAAATAGGAAACAATTAAATATGTGAAATTTAAWTAAACAATAATGTATGTTGATGCTAATATTTTGMACAATATTCAATTATGTTTGCATATGATAACAATAGCCTAATATATTTAATATGCCAAAAACTATTGTTTTTTAACAGTTTCACTCAATTCATTTTAATTAACGTAATCATTATGACACAACCCTCACRATTGTCATTGGTTGCACTGATTGCACTGTTTGTCGACATAACCTGGTTCAAGTATTCATGACATTACAGTGATGCCGAAACGTTGGTGATTTACCCAATAAATTACTGGGAGRTWATATATGGAGTATGCGACTCTCTTTATTTTTATAGTTTACATTTAACAAACCAAACATTCGAATACTGTTATTAAAGGTAAAGTAAAAACCCATACCGGTCCGTACATCAATATCGGTATATAGTAAAATACGGTATACCGCCCAGCCCCAGTCCACATCACTAAGGACCTATCATTGATTAATCACACCAAGACAGGCGTGAAGGGGGCACGACAGTGCCTATTCCCTCTCATAAGGCTGAAAAGATTGGGCATGGGACCTCAGATCCTCAAAAYGTTCTACAGCTGCACCATCGAGAGCATCCTGACTGGTTGCATCAGTCCTTGGTATGGCAACAGCTCGGCATCTGAACGCAAGGCACTACAGAGAATAGTGCGTATGGCRCAGTATAACACTGGGGACTAGCTTTCCGCCATCCAGGACCTCAATACTAGGCAGTCACAGGAAGACCCTAAATATTTAGAAAGACTCCAGCCACCAAAGTCATAGATTGTCATCTCTGCTACCGCACGGCAAGCGTTACKGGAGCGCCAATTCTGAGACCAAAAGGCTTCTACCCTCTAGCCATAAGACTGCTAAAAAGTTAATCAAATGGCTTCCTGGACTATTTGCATTGACCCCCTTATTTTATTCATATTTATTCTTATTTTTTGCACTGACTATCTTGCACAGGCTCAATGTATACTCACTGGACTCTAACCACACACTCTACACAGACACTCCAACAGACACACACACACACACGCACAAACAAACAGACACAAACAGACACACCCGGACACACACAAAACACAAACACACATGCATATTGACACCACACACACATTCCTTCACACTCTTCACATAGATTGTGAGAGCTGTTTTGCAGACTTCAGTACAGCTTTTGACACTATCGATCATAGTCTGCTGATGGAAAAACATATGTGTTATGGCTTTACACCCAATACTATATTGTGGATGAAGTGTTACCTGTCAAAGAGAACACAGAGAGTGTTATTTAACGGAAGCCTCTCCAAAATAATCCAGGTACWGTCAGGAATTCCCCAGGGCAGCTGTCTAGGCCCCTTACTTTTTTCAATCTTTATTAATGGCATGCCACTGGCCTTGAGTAAAATCAGTGTGTCTATGTGGATGACTCAACACTATACACGTCCGCTACTACAGCGAGTGAAATCACTGCAACACTTAACAAAGAGCTGCAGTTAGTTTCAGAATGGGTGGCAAGGAATAAGTTAGTCCTAAACATTTACAAAACTAAAACCATTGTATTTGGGACAAATCATTCACTAAACTCTGAACCCCAACCAAATATTGTAATACGTAATGTGGAAATTTACCAAACTGGGGTGACTAAACTGCTTGGAGTAACCCTGGATTGTAAACTTTCATCGTCAAAATATGTAGAAACAACAGTAGGTAAGATGGGGAGAAGTCTGTCCATAATAAAGAGCRGCTCTGCCTTTTTTAACAACACTATCAACCAGGCAGGTCATAAAGGATCTAGTTTTGTTGCACCCGGACTACTGTTCAGTCGTGTGGTCAGGTGCCACAAAGAGGAATCACGGAAAATTACAATTGGCTCGACTGTCCCTTAAATGTACACAGCGAGCTAACATTAAAATGCATGTAAATATCTCATTGCTCAAAGTGGAAAAGAGATTGACTTCATCACTTTTTGTTTTTGTAAGAAGTGTTGACAAGCTGAAGGTACCGAGCTGTCTGTTTAAACTACTAGCACACAGCTCAGACACCCATGCATACCCCTCAAATCAAATTAAATCCAATTTTATTGGTCACATACACATGGTTAGCATGTGTATGTGAGCAATACGATTTGATTTGTGGGGTATGCATGGGTGTCCGAGCTGTGTGCTAGTATGACTGAGTGTGTGCTTAGTGGGGAAGGTTTAATCTATGAGCAGTCCAATGCTGGGATGAAACTTCAGTGGGAATGAGGTGAGTGAAGATGACTTCAGTCCTCAGTCAGTTAGTATGTGTCTCTGTGCTCATTCCCTCTGGCAGTGACTAAGAGGTCTGCGCTCTGTAGGTGTGGCCTATTGTTCGTCTCCTCCTTCATTTGTCTCCATCTGTCTGTCTCTTCTGTCTACTCCCTCCTTCCCCATCCCCTCATCTCTCACTTTCTCCATCACACCCCCTCTCTTTCACGTCTTCTATCTCTCGCTCCTCCACTTTCTATCCATCTCCATCACCCTCTCTCTCCAACTTTCTCTCAGAGAGTATTCATTTACTGTAGAGGAGGAGTGTAACAGTGGACTAGCTTCTAAGCCGATGCAGCCTCTGGATGAGCCATGGTGCTGTGATGCTAATTCATGGTGGACCTGTCACATTCTAGCAGGCTCTGTAGAGCATGAGTGACAGCTGAGGAGCCTGTGGTTTCCATTTTGACGAGTCAGTACAGTCTACAGACCTCCTTTGCCCTGTTCTTACCCCCTCCTCACCCCCAGTGTCAGAGCCAAATGTACAGAGGAGGAAAGGGGGAATGTGTTGGCTAAGATTTGGGGAGTTGGGAAAGGAACACTTCCAACGTGTCTGTGCTGCTGGAACCTCATGCAGACCAGCGCTGTTCAAACATTTTTCTTCATGTTTGCCTTTCATAAATACTAAGAGATGAGGGATGTCAATTCTCCTTCATTTGATTTTATTGTATTATGGATTCTCTCAGAGGCAAAAACATAAAGACATCTGCAGAGTAATTTATTTTCACGCCTTTTTTGTGATTAATATTATCTTTMAAATTTCAAGAGTTGCCTAACAATGCCGGTTAGTCATCTTCATGGACTTTTGCCAGGCCAGTGGGAGTAGTTCATTTTCTCCTGCAACAGATAGCAGGTGGGTGTATTGATAGCTGGCACCACTGTTTGTCTCTGTCTCTGACCTGAAGGGCGGATAGAGAGAGAGGTATTGGATTTATGCCTTTTCCTAGACGCTCTTATCCAAAGTGACTTACAGGAGTCTACTTGCCTTGCTCAAGGGCACATAGACATTTTTCACCTAGTTGGCTCTGGGATTCAAACCAGAAACCTTTCGGTGACTGGCCCAACGCTCTTAACGCTAGCCTACTTGCCAGCCTTTTGCCCATTTGTCTTAAGGTTAAGCACCGCTTGTTGCTTGATATTCCTGTGTTAGTTTTAGATGTAGTCCCTGCACTCAGCTCTTGTGTGAGCTTTGCCTTTCTCTCCACTTTGGTTCTTGTGTGATATACTTTTCACTTACTTTATGTCACATGTGACGTCAACATGCTAACTCGAACACAAACACAACATCATTACAGATTCGGTAGGCAGCAAGGAATAAGAACGGAAAAAAGTCAGTTGAGAATACCATTTTRCCAAACCATACTGATGCATAAACTAGATGTCTCCACTCCTCTGTACCTCTTATCTAGCACCTGTTATCATCACCATGATGATAGTCATTACCCAGGAGTTTTATTCCATTCAACAGAGCCAATAATTACAACAACAAAAACCAAGTTGCTTTGTTACAAAATAAAAGGTTCCACTCTCAGCTGTGTTGAGGAGAATATTCAGTGTCTGGATGTCTGGACAACATGGACGTGCTGTGTCACAGAGCAGGGTACAGTTATCAGGACACACTAAATCAATGCAATTAAAATTCAGCCAATCACCATCAGTGTCTCTGAGAGAGGGGAACCGGTCAGAGCAGCATAGAAGTGTGTGTGAGAGTGTATTAATACCCAATAACAATGGGATAAATTACAGGTAACGTGTCCGACACACACAGAAACAGACACACACACATGCACAGAATTTCAAACATAACCACACACACACACACACACTTCTTCACGTCCCTTTGCACCACCCTGAATGTTAATCTAAACATGCCTATGCCCTCCTTTCCATCCTGCCCCCTGGCGCATGCARGCARACAAACACACACACACTCTAACATCTCATCAGTGGCTTTCTTCACTCTGCATGTTTTATAGGAATTAGCAAAGGGCTCCCCAGCCTCGTATTAAGACCAGTTCTGTGCTGTAATTCATACATAATTCATGTTCTGTGCTGTAATTCATACATAATTCATGTTCTGTGCTGTAATTCATACATAATTCATGCATCCTCTGCACTTATTCAACAGAGATGAAGAGCCTCTTACTGAGTGGATGCCAAGTGTGACTATTTACCAGGGTAGCAAGGGTCAGCAGATAGGCTCCAGGGGGAGGGAGGGAAAGAGGGTGGAGGAAAATAGGGAGGCGAAGCAGGGAGAATAGAAGGTTGGAGGGAGGGAAGGTTAAGCAGGATGGAAAGAGGGAAAGGGGGGAGGGAAAGAAGAGTGAGAGGACTGAAGAGAGAAATTGAAAACCAAGACCTTGTGAATGAAAGACTGAGGAGGAAAGAGAAAATGGAGAAATGGAAAGTGAGGTAAAGTGGTGTTTCAATCGTGAAAACGTGCATAAACACAATCAATATGATACATTACTTTATTGGCCATTTATTTACATGGACATTCGTTTTGTGAAATCAGCATACAAATACACAAGCACAACACAATACACCGAGTATAACAAACATACCCCATTAAATACTTTGTCTTGCACATTCAACCTTCAATGGCACACAAACACAACCCATGTCTCAATTGTCTCAAGGCTTAAAAATCCTTCTTTAACCTGTCTCCTCCCCTTCATTTACACTGATTGAAGTGGATTTAACAACTGACATCTGTAAGGGATCATAGTTTTCACCTMGATGCAGTCTATGTCATGGAAAGAGCAGGTGTTRTTAGTATTTTGTACACTCAGTGAATATTCCATGCAGTACAGAAAACTGCAAAGTTAGTATACAAGTGACACATTTACATTTTCACATTTCCAAAGCCTCTGCGACCTACTGTCCGACCGTGTTATGGGCCTGCAGCTATCCTATGTCCCACTGTTCAGCAGCCTGATGGAATTAAATTTGCCCTGCTCTTATTCTTGTCAATCACTGCCAAACCCAACATATTGTTGACACTGCACCYAATGACCTGCTCAAGTATTTAAAAAAGCAACAACTGACGAACAGGTAAACAAGCTGTTTAGTCATGGAACCATTTGACAACAGGAATAACATAGCAAGATCATTATGTCCACAACATTCTGCCTTGCCAGTCATAATTGCCCACAGTGGGCGTATTGATAATCCTTCCAATAGCCACAGTCTTAATTGCTCTGAATTGCATTCAAGTGAGCTGAAAAGACATTAAGAGAAATGGAGAGAGAGTGAGAGAAAGAGAGAGAGGAAAGGAAGCAGTTTCATCCAGATTGCCTGGTCGGCCTTTGGCATAAGTTCACTGTGAAGTACTTAACTTCCTCTTTCCTGTTTTACTTTCCCTCCAGTGCTTCAAATAACTATAATTTTATTGTGGTGAGCAGGCCGGACTGCCGGGCTGCAAAGAGCAGCTTAAATTGTATGGCGTGGGGGCTTGGAACAGTACATCACCCAGTCCTGATTACAGCCTTGTTGAGGGAAAGAGAGGAGTAGAAGAGAGGGGGGTAGAAGGATAGAGAAGATTGAGGGAGGTAGAGAAGGAGAGAGAAAAGGGACAGAGCAGCCACATCAATTTCCCCAAACAAGTGCTCTATCTCAAGGTAAAATGACAAGGATTTTTTCTCTCTTTCCCCTTAAGCCCTTAAGGCTTTTAGCAGAACTCTACTGTTCCCTTCTCAGGTACTCTATTGTACTCAAATTAAAATCTGGACCTCAAAGCCAGTTCTACTGCTTTTTTTCATTCTCTAATCAGTGACTGATTTAGACCCAGGACACCAGGTGGTGCAAGTAATTATCAGGWAGAAAAGAAAACCAGCAGTACTCTGGACCTCYTAGAGTAAGATTTGAATACCCCTGCTCTATTGTGATCTGTGAGTTCTCCATCCCCACACATTGCAGAACATTGGATCATGTGGTGMGATCCTCCCTAGATAACCAATGAGGTAGATAGAGATTTAAAAACAGTGGCTAGCCTATAGAGTGCAACTGTGTAGAAAGTTGTGGACACGTAAGACATTCAACTCAATAGAGCTCTCAAATGCATTGCTCATTTTGTACAGCACTCTGCTGCTAAGTTCACAGTTGTGCTTTTTCAGAGGGGAAAGTAAGGTGATACAATACCCATATAACACACATAACAGGAGAAGAAAATGATAGTTCTGCTTAGTAGGTATATCTACTGTTCCTTGGCGTGCATATCAATTCTCTTTAATATAAAAAACACAAAGAGGGGATAAAGCTCCTGCTCTGTGTCTCTCAGGCCGTATATTATATATAAATGGTGATTATGAAGGGAATATTGTGGAAAACAAGGTCATTGTTATTAGCTTGGCCTCCACTTCARCCAAGAGATTATCCCTCTCAATGAACTGTCATACAGACAAAACAAGGCACCTACATCAATGTCATGAGAATCATAGACTTACATAACATACTCAAAGATCACTGTCTGCATCCCAAATGGCACCCTATTGCCTCTTTAGTGCACTACATTTGACCAGGGCCCACAGAGAAAGGGGATGCAGAATGTGTGTTCAGTGGCAGTTRTTCGTCTCCATCAGGATGTTTAAGAAAGGATTTATGCAGGGCCATTTCTTGATATGATATTATTTAATTAATTCAGAAATAATGAAATAATTACCTATTTTTACCCCTCTCTCCCTGTTGAGTGTGTATCATTATCTCGCTAAACAATTCTAGTGGGAATGAGCGAAAGAGTTATCAGTCTGCAATATGAAATACTTCTATCTCTGCACCTCTGCTTCAACCTAACTCACACAAGGGTGTGTGTGTGTGTGTGTGTGTGTGTATGTGTTTTCTTGAAATTCTCGCCGTGTGACATTGCCTGCTTCACTCTAAACGCTCAATGAATCTTCAACGACCTTGTCTATGACACAGGCACCCACATACACCCTGACACAATACGTGTTCACAATACACCGCTGTCTTCATTTTATGTCGGATTGAAAGGAAAATTCCATCCAAAGACAATCTTTTGGTATTTGTTTCTTTAGTCCATTGTTGATATAGTCCCAAAATGTTTTTCATGACAGCAATCAAGTTTTCAAGATACTGTATATGACTTTGAAAATGCAGAAATACAGCTGGTACAGTTTGATGCATTTTGCATCATATGATGCTGCGTTTGGCATCATTCCTGTTGTATTTCTGCATTTTGAAAGTTATGTCTTGACAACTTGATTGCTGACATGCAGCAAAGCTCCATTCAATTACAGAGAGAATATAGAAGGGTCAGAGGTAGTTGGCAAGGCATCGCTGACCAACACCCACTCACACACACTTGGATACAATAGATGTTCACAATACACTGCACTCCTCCCTGCAATCAGTCTATTCAGGCTGAACTACTGAGCTGTCTAAGGGTGAACAAAGCTACATTCAATTACGGTGAGAATATACGGGTTAAAGGTAAGTGGCAAGTCATCACTGAGCAAGGACACAGCTCTGTGAGGGTATAACAGATGTGTCTGATAGTTCACGTTGGTTTTAGTTCATAACATACATTCTTGACAACATATTGTCCATTTAATTATTTGTTAATACTTTGTTATTGTGTCAGTCTGTAAGTACATAGTTACATCAATATGTCATCTAGTTTAACATCCAACAATGTGTAACAAACAGACTTAATAGAAGAGAGGCTATCACATTTTTCACATTATATCTAGACAAAAATATAATTTGTATCATATTAGAAGTCATTGTTGGAGGACAAACCTTTTAAATTCCTATCCTAAAACAGTTAGGATATGACGAAGATTTCATCAAATAGAAAGACCAAACTAAATGGAAGAATATCATAGATGAAGTCTCACAACACCAACATCCCCGCATTACAAAACAGGAAGAGAATCAACAYAAGATGTTTACGCATCATGGCTACGAGGGTCACCGCGGTCATGCTAACATATGGAACATTATTTTCCATTTCTTTCTATGAATGCCTCTCTCTAAAGACTGGGACTGTATCCCAAATAGCACCCTAGTCCCTTTAAAGTGAACTAGTTTTGACCAGGGCCCATTGGACTCTGGTCAAAAGTAGTGCACTATATAGGGAATAGGATGCCATTTGAGACAACGACTATGTGTGCCCACAGCCCACAGCAAATTACAACCAATAAGAGAGAGAATTTTACAGATTTTTTCCTAATTGCATGAGAGGTAAACTGGGCAGTAGTTTTTTGTTAAATAAAACTAATTAGAGTTCTGGTAAAAGTCTGCAATGACCTTCAGAAGTCAGTCTTAAGGGAACACACACACACGAACGAACCCCCCCCACACACACACACACAATTCCCTGAAGGACATTATTTTCAGATTCAAAGAAAAGCTATTTCTGCATGGCTGGCAAAGCTATTTCTTGGCACATTCCTCCTAATTCCATGAAAATGTGCAGCTTAATCGATGTTGAAAAACCGTTATTTAAATCAGACAGGGAAAATGGAGGGAGATGATGATGTTCATTATATAGGCTATTATTCCACTGACTATATATGTGCAGTATATGTAATTGTTTTTACCAATTCAAAGCCTCTGTTTAAAAAGTAATTTGAAAGAAATAAAGAATGTGGATCCAGTAATACTTAATGATTCAATTTCCTTTCTACTTCCCTGAAAGAGACGGGTTTACAACTGAAATTAAAAATATAAATAAATTAGAGAAATCTTTTAACTGAAATCTGGATGAAAATACCAGACTTAAAACACAAAGGCTTTACACAACACAACACAACAAAGCAGGAAACCAACCCACCCACGCAACACACCTGCACTACCACAAACACAAATACCCTAACACCAAACTGCACAAACATACAGTATTAACACACTGTTGCCTATTTTTCTACCACACACAAAACATATGCGCAACAGACTCTGAACAAAAGAATGCATGATTAAATCAAATGGAAAACCCAACTCATCAAAATACTTTTGATTCACTAATCACCCGAGCGCACTTAATTAGTGGGCACAGGGAGCAGCATGGGAGGAAACATGGGAGGCAACGTCARGTAGAGATGCAGCTGTATTCTCCAGAGGCTTTTCATCCACAGGGAAAAGGAAAGGGAATCATAGGGTGTGTCCTAAATGGCCCCCTATTCCCTATATAGTGCACTACTTTTGACCAGAGCCCATAGTGTACTACGGTGACATTTGGGACGCAACCATGGGTGAGCCAGCTGTAACTGTAGCTCTACTAGCTACTAACTACATCCATCCKCCATCAATGCTGCCTACCACTGCCCACACTCAGGGCAAGCCTCTCAACATCACATAACGCTCTACTCTACATCTAACTACTTCTCCTTTTCTCTCTCTCTCTCTCTCGTCTATCCATCCCTCCGCTCCAAGCACATCTCTTTATCTTTTCATCTGTCCATTTCCATGCCTTTCTCTCTCTCTCTCTCGCGCGCGCTTTCATTCTCCCACCCCCCTCTCGATCTCTCTGTCTGGCTGTGTCCTTGATGTCTGTGAAAATGCTCACTCAGACCATGTGAAGCGTCTGTTTCAAGTTGAAATGGAGATGATGTACCATTGTAGACATTGTTCTAGGGCCACTTTACATATCAATGTGGATATACCATTCCTCAGCACCCCGTCCTTAATTGAAAAGCTCTTTCCCCTGAAAAGATTCAGTCAAATTCATGAATTATTGAAATGAATGAAGAGATGGAGGAGATATAGCTACCCAATATGTGTGATCTTTGATACTAGTAACAAAAAAATCTATTCAGGAACTGCTTCGCTTTTACTACTTTACTTTATTTCCACTGTCAAAAATTGGGAAAATATATTAAATTAATTAGGCTTTCACGCTCTGCTGCTGCTACGTAATATGTTCCAACCAGTTCGACATATAATAATTGTGGCCTGTGGAAAACCTTTTACGTGAAACCAATATGCCTTTGCGACTGATTGTGTTGTACCAGTTATATAGCCTTTGATGATAATGGTGATTTGCGACTGATTTTGTTGTACCAGTTATATAGCCTTTGATGATAATGGTGATTTGGTATATCTGCTTTGAAGGCAACTTACTGAGAAATGAAAGCACAAACTGCCTATGCCTGAATGTTCTGAAGTAATATCCTCTCTCTGCACTAGGCTGAGGCTAAAGTTCAACCTAGATCCCCTGATTTCTAAATAAGAGACTTTGGAAGTGAGGCAACATGAGACTAGCCAAAAGCCCACCCTCAGCGGGGCGGTAGTGAAAAGACGCATCTAATTTTCAGGGGAAATGGAAAGAGAGCCTGTGACGCGACTTCCTCTTTTGGACGTTAACAAGYGGACACTCCATCTTAACTCCTCCTCCACTTTTACTGGATTGGTTCAACATTGTAAAAGAGTTTTATTTTTCTCATCAGGACCAGAAAGAAATGCCCCTCAGGATGCTAGGTTAGGTTACACAATGGGTTACCATACCATCACGGTAATCATACACTCCCAAAAGGGTTTTCAGCCACTCTTATCCCATTGTCTTACGTRAGACAGCACATTGATTCCGCCTGCACTAGTCTGTATTGTATCTTGCAAAGGGTATTGGGATACAGTACCTTTACACACCCCTTGACTTTCTCCACATTTTGTTGTGTTACAGCCTGAATTTTAAATTGATTCAATTGAGATGTTTTGTCAATACCCCARAATATCAAAGTTGAATGATGTTTTTCTAAATATTTACAAATTGGGTCAATAAGTATTCAACCCCTTTATTATGACAAGCCTAAATAAGTTCAGGTGTAAACCTTTGCTTACCAAGTCACATCATAAGTTGCATGGACCCACTCTGTGTGCAATAATAGTGTTTAACATGATTTTTGAATGATTACTTCATCTCTGCACCCAGCACATACAATTATCTGTAAGGTCCCRCAGTCGAGCATTACAGATTCAACCACAAAGACCAAGAAGGCCACCTATTGGTAGATGGGTAAAAATAAAATAACTGAATATCCCTTTGAGCATGGTGAAGTTATTAATTATACTTTGGATGGTATATCAATACACCCAGTTACTACAAAAATACAGGCATCTTTCCTAACTCAGTTGCCGGAGAGGAAGGAAACCGCTCAAGGATTTCACCATGAGGCCAATGGWGACTTTAAAACAGTTACAGAGTTTAATGACTGTGATAGGAGAAAACTGAYGATGGATCAACAACATTGCAGTTCTCCACAATACTAACCTATTCCAAAACATGCATTCTGTTTGCAACAATATGGTAAAGTAATACTGCAAAGAGTGTGGCAAAGCAATTAACTTTTTGTCCTGAATACAGTCTTATGTTTGGGGAAAATCTAATACAACACATTACTGAGTACCACTCTCCATATTTTCAAGCATAGTGGTGGCAGTATCATGTTATGGGTATGCTTGCAATCGTTACGGACTGGGGAGTTTTTCAGGATAAAAATAAAAGGAATGGAGCTAAGCACAGGCAAAACCCTAGAGGAAACCTGATTCAGTCTGCTTTCCACCAGACACTGGGAAATGAATTCACCTTTCACCAGGACAATAACAGAAGGCCAAATCTACACTGGAGTTGCTTACCAAGAAGACAGTGAATTATAAACTATTATATCACTGTCACAACGTTTATAATAATTTAGCTTGTTATTCTGCCTATATATGGCGAGTCATACAAGAACGCAGTGATATCATAAATTAGGAACTGTGTTTTCATTTTTGAATGGCAGATGCTCGGGAATATTTCAATTGGAATGATTCCCACATCCTACAAGACAGATCGGTTGCGGGCCGTGCGCTGTGTAGGAGTGATGCCATCTGACGTAAGACAATGCACTTATCCCATATCCAGTGCTCAAATTGACTCGATCGTGGATGTGCAGTATGAAAAGATTGGGTGAGAAACAGGGAGTGTGACGGCTAGAACAGAAGGAGCCATGGTGATGAGCTGTCAGAAGACCTAGCTTTCCTCAACTCTCCTCCACACAGAGAGAGCTAGAGGAGGAGAAGAAAGGGGTGGAAGAGAAAGAGAGAGAGAGAGAGAGAGAGAGAGAACGAGAGAGAGAGAATGAGAGAGAGACAAAGAGAGAGAGACAAATAGAGAGAGACAAATAGAGAGAGGGAGAAGGAAAAGAGAGCGAGAGCAAGGTAGGAGAAGGAGAAAGAGAGCAGAGAGTGAATATCCCTAGCATAAGAGCTAAAGGAACCTCAGCGAGGAGTATTTTCTTCTTCCGGATGTCAATTAAGGTAAAGTGGAGCGCTGCTGCAGCTGCCTGTGGAAGCCAGCCCAGCTCTACCCAGCACACTGCTCTACCCAACGCTAACCACAGCCCAGCTCTTCTCAGCCAGCCCAGTCTCAGCCTGCCCTGGCCAGCCCTTAATGCGAGGCTTTGTGGGGATGAAGGGGGCTGTTTTCCACACACACGTACCTCTACCGCCCGAATTAGGCAAATAGGCTCTACAGAGCCCCGGGGGATCAAGGGCTCTGGGCTTCCCACCTCTCGCTCTCTCTCTCACACACACAGACACTACACACTCTCTCTCTTTTTTCTTTTCTCACTTTCTCTTTTTTCCTCTCACCAACAATGTACTGACTAGCCAAGACAGTATATGTGGGTTTGTTCTTGGGTTTAGAGTTGGATATGTCAGATTTCTCTCAGGCTAGACAAGGTTAGACACTTGGATGTCTAAATTARACTATACAACCATTTTACTAAAACTACTACAAGTTGATGTATTCACAAGTATTGCAAAGAAGAAGAAAAAAAGGACTGCTTGTCCAAGTTCATGTATYCACAAGTATTGTAAAGTTGTAAAAACTACTACTGGCATTGTTTGAGATTGTGAACTCTCCGCTTATGGCTTGTGAAAAAAGATGTGCTAGTGTTGGAACCACACAACTGCAACCAATAAGCCACCCACAGGTCATTAGAATGATGGACAGCAGATATGATGGAAGGTATCCAAGAGGAGTGATATATAGTGACACAGAAGAGTTAGCCAGCACAACTGATTTGTTGTTCCACAGGCCTGTTGGACAGGGCTCAGGAAAGAGCTTTGAAGTACAGCGCGTGTAATTGAGAATGTAGTCAACAACCGTAATGGAGTGTGGGAGGGGAAATAACTGCATTCAGTGCGGGGGGAAGGGAAGACCCCCCCCAAAACACATGACAAATAAATTCAAGAGAAATGATTGATCATCAATTTTAACTCAGTTTGGACTGACATTGTGTCAGTCTATCTGTATCCCTTACAGTATGACACTCCAGTGAAGGGACAGGGATTTCTCCTGACTCAGGCTTTACTCACTTGCCTGGCTCAGGTAATGACATGTCAACAGATACAATCCACATCCACACACCTTTATCCCTCATCCCTCCTAACTCTGCTGAAACCCACGCACACACACAAGTAAACGCACAAGCTTGAGCTCACTCTCTCTCTTAAAGTCACGTCTTTRGTGATGGACATTTTTGATTTGGTGTTTGTTTGCTGAGGTAAATACTTRTTAATTAGTGCTTGAGAGATACACATACCTGCCTGTCTCCATCTCAGACCCAAGCCCCCTAACACACTGTTTAAATCTCTTTCATTTATTTATCTCTCCACTTTTCAACTCATTTATTTCTTCCTGCCTCTCCCTGAATGGCTTTCCATAAAGACTCAAAGACACAAACTCTCTCTCTCAATCCTCACATATGACTGAACGATTTTACAGTGCATGGTGGACAAGTCTGTGTATACAGTACCAGTCAAAAGTTTGGACACACCTACTCATTCAAGGGTTTTTCTTAATTTGTACTATTTTCTACATTGTAGAATAATAGTGAAGACATCAAAACTACAAAATAACACATTTGGAATCATGTAGTAACCAAAAAAGTTTTTGTGGATTTACTTTCCTTCTTAATGCGTTTGAGCCAATCAGTTGTGTTGGGACAAGGTAGGGGTGGTTTGCAGAAGCCCTACTTGGTAAAAGACCAAGTCCATTTTATGGCAAGAACAGCTCAAATAAGCAAAGAGAAACGACAGTCCATCATTACTTTAAGACATGAAGGTCAGTCTATTCGGTACATTTCAAGAACTTTGAAAGTTTCTTCAAGTGCAGTCGCAAAAACCATCAAGCYCTATGATGAAACTGGCTCTCATGAGGACCACCACAGGAAAGGAAGACCCAGAGTTATCKTGCTGCACAGGAMAAGTTCATTAGAGTTACCAGCCTCAGAAATTGCAGCCCAAACGAATGCTTCACAGAGTTCAAATAACAGACKCATCTCAACAGTTCAGAGACTGCATCAGCCCTTCATTTTTTTCATTTTTTTACAAGGCAAGTCATTTAAGATTCTTATTTACAATGACAACCTAGGAACAGTGGGTTAACTGCGTTGTTCAGAACGACAGATTTTTTACTTGTCAGCTCAGGGATTCAATCTAACAACCTTTCGGTTACTGGCCCAATGCTCTAACCACTAGGCTACCTGCCGCCCAAATTCATGGTCGAATTGCTGCAAAGTAACCACTACTAAAGGACACCAATAATAAGAAGAGACTTGCTTGGCCCAAGAAACACAAGCAATTATACTGGTGTAAATCTGTCCTTTGGTCTGATAAGTCAAAATGTATGATTTTTGGTTCCAACCYCTGTGTCTTTGTGAGARGCAGAGTAGGTGAACAGATGCTCTCCACATGTGTGGTTCCCACCATGAAGCATGGATGAGGAGGTGTGATGGTGTGGGGTTCTTTGCTGGTGACACTGTCAGTGATTTATTTAGAATTCAAAGCACACTTAATCAGCATGGCTACCACAGCATTCTACAGTGATATGCCATCCCATCTGGTTTGCGCTTAGTGGGACTATCATTTGTTTTTCAACAGGACAATGACCCAACACATCTCCAGGTTGCGTAAGGGCTATTTGACCAAGAAGGAGAGTGATGGAGTGCTGCATCAGATGACCTGGCCTCCACAATCACCCGACCTCAACCCAATTGAGATGGTTTGTGATGAGTTGGACCGCAGAGTGAAGGAAAGGCAGGCAACAAGTGCTCAGCATATGTGGGAACTCCTTCAAGACTCTTGGAAAAGCATTCCAGTTGAGAGAATGCCAAGAGTGTGCAAAGCTGTCATCAAAGTAACTTTAGRTACTTTAAAGAATCTAAAATATGAAATATGTTTTMAATTATTTAACACCTTTTTYGTTACTACATGATTCCATATTTTATTTCATAGTTTTGATGTCTTCGCTATTATTCTACAATGTAGAAAATAGTCAAAATAAAGAAAAACCCTGGAATGAGTACAGTAGGTGTGTAACGGCAGATTTCCTCCTCTTCGTCTGAAGAGGAGGTGTAGCAGGGATCGGACCAAGACGCAGCGTGGTAAGTGTCCATGTTTTAATAGAAATAACTGAACACTACAAAACAAATACAAAATAACAAAGTGAAAGAACCGAAACAGTCCCGTGTGGCACAAACACTGACACAGGAAACAAACACCCACCAACAAACAGTGAAAACAGGCTACCTAAATATGGTTCCCAATCAGAGACAATGAAAAACACCTGCCTCTGATTGAGAACCATATCAGGCCAAATGACAAACCTAAACATAGAAACACAGAACATAGACTGCCCACCCCAACTCACGCCCTGACCATACTAACTAAAGACAWAACAAAGGAAAATAAAGGAAATAAGGTCAGAAACGTGACAAGGTGTGTCCAAACTTTTGACTGGTACTGTATATATACGCAAATTAATATACACTACACAACCAAACACACTGTGSAATGTGTATCAACCAGCATACAAGGCCAAAAAGGTTTAAGAAGAAGTATTCATACTTTGAGTCAATGTACACGGAGACAGAACAGCACAGTTGCCAGGACAATACACACATGCTACAGACTAAACTAACCCACAGCAGAGCAGAGTAGCAGCAGACTGCCTAGTCATGCTAAATCTATCATGTGTCCCTGCCCCTCCACTTTCTGACAGAGTGCCATTATCTCCTCTGAAGTAGAAAAAAAATCTCTCTCCACAAGCCATTAAATATGACAGGGGCAGGACCGTAGATGAATCTGAAAAGGTAATAGACGTTTAGCTGTGAATCTGCCAGCACCAGCAGCACACACCAGCAGCACACACCAGCAGCACACAGCAGCACACCAACCAACGCAGACATGGGTCGTACAGTATGCATAGATCGGCATGTCAAATATGACTACACATTGTTAATTGTAATTATTCAAGACTCAAAGCGTTCACACATAGACAATTCATGTCCACATTATAATGGATGTAAGATGTTCTATTTGTGTGTGTTACAGTAAACACAGGGTGAGAATCCTCATTCCTCTCCAGCAGAGCAGCCTGAAACACAGGTAACCATCTCAATGTGGTCTGATAGCTTCTGCTCTATGATAGCTTCAGGTCCAGCCACTAACCAGCCAGCACTACTGAACAGGATGTGTGGCTGTGGCCCATATGGCACCCTTTTCCCCTCSACTACTTTTTGACCAGAGCCCACAGGGCGCTATATAGGGAATAGTGTGCCATTTCAGACGCAACCTGTGTGAGAGTGTAGGAGTCAAGACTAGAACATAAAGGCACAGTATGCCATACTGGCAGGAATGGCAAGCAGTGTACACACACACACGTACAATATCTGAGCTCCAAGCTTACTGACAAGTGCATTGGCGCCCAGTGGTATCAGTGGGAGGAGGAACATCAATGCTCTTTCTGATGTAGGTGTTCAGGGTTCTCTATTCCAACCAATTACAGTTCAGCATCGACTGAAGTTCCACCTGAGGTAACTGAAGTTCCACCTGAGGTGACTCAAGCCGTGAACCCCTCTGGTATACATACAGTGCTTAAGGAGTGTGTTTCTATAGGTGTGTGTGTATGTTTGTGTCTGCCTGCATGCCTGCCTGCCTGCCTGTCAGAGACATATCTATCCAGTACAGTATGGCATTTTCAAGGCATATTATGGTCCTGAGGGCAGCAAGGTCATCCGTGATACAAGTCAGTATTCAACGCCCATCCATGTCTGAGGACGTCGGGAGATGACGTGGAAACCAGCCACTCCTGGGCAACAGTGAGTGCTGTTACCTTCACGTAGGTTTCAGTTTAGTACATTGTGGATGGGATGGCAGATGGATATAAGCTTCTGCCTCTGATTCTAAAGGTTGTATGTTTGAATACAGCAATACATTATTTTGGTTTAAAGCCTATCCCAAACCGTAATCCTTTCCTTAACCATTCAGAGTTAATGCCTAACCTTAGAAATGTGGAGTTAATGCCTGAACGTAACCTTAAACACTTCGAAATTTGACGTTTGGAACAATTTCTAAATTCAACATTTGAGAAACATGGATGAACGTTTAATTCTGACGRGAGACTGTGAGCGCTTGTAGCCTGGGGATAGGGGGATATAGAGAGACTGTCAAGTCAGACGGTGTTAGGATTAAACATATTTCCTAACACAGCATAGGAATCAGGGAATACGTCTGCTCCACACAAAATGACAGTTCAAATCAGTCATACGGGCTTATTGCACAGAATTCAATCAGTTCTAAAATAAGATGCTCAATTCCAGCTTTAGGCCAGATTTATTTTCATTTCTTCCAACCACTAATAAAACTGAAAGAAGCTATGGAATTTATAGGGAGCTATGCCACTGTGGCCCAGGTGCTTTGTCATTCCCCTTCGTTCCCACCAGTGTGTATGTTTGTGTATATATGTGCGTGTGCTTGCGTGCGTGTGWGAACTACAGTATGGTAGCCACAGCTCTCTCACTCCAGGCAGTCCTTGGTGTGTATTTGTGTAAGCGCGTGCGTCCTTGCGATGGGCCGCTCCAGCTCCAGAAGTATATGAACACACAGCCAAATAAGGGCTCAGTGGAAAGTCTCTTACCGATTAGGGATTTTCTTTTGGCTGTGATGTTAATTCATCATCTTCTACCACAAGCCAGGGTTCCTAGCCCCAAAGCCAACTTGCTTCCCTTTAAGGTTTACAACAAACAAATACACCACAATACACCCAAAATCACAGGTCAAATTCCTGATGCCTGCAAATGTACTAGGCAAATAAAGGTGATTTGTGCTTTGCTACAGTACAATAACGGTAGTGTCATTGGATAGTGCTGCTGATATGTATATTAAACGTTAACCAGTAGCGATAGAGTAATCATTTTTCTTGGCTTTTTTGCCCCCTATAGCACAGAACCATGTGGTAGTGATTGGATTCCTACAGACATTGCCACATTAAGAGTGAGTTGTAACTGAGAAACTTCTCTCAGGGAGAGAGGGAAAACTGGTAGTGAGACATTCTCTGAACAACAACACTTCAATACATTACACATTTCGACTGCTTCCCAAATGGCACCCTATTCCCTAACTTGTGCACGACATTTGACAAGAGTAAGTGGTAGCGTGCAGTGCTGTCTGACTGTTTAAGTAGCCTGCRAATATAAAAACTTTAACTGTTGTGGAATTATACATATTCTATATGACTCATGTAACAGTTGGATCATCATCTGGTCATTTGGGGTCGACAGAATGAAAAGTAGATTCTCCAGAGCTGGGTCCTCCATTGCAAGCACAATCTCCTCCTCCTCCACTCTGGTGTCACTACTGGGCTGGTCCATATACGTGATTTCTGGCCTCTCTTCTACTGGTACCATGCTGTGATGTCCAGAGGATCAGTTCATTACCAGTGGTGTCCTTCTGCCTATAGGCATGGATAGTACCAGCGAGCTGAAGTTAGACAAAACACCTTACACCTTAATACTCTGTCCAGCAACACTGGGTCTCCATGGTGACTCAGGTTGCCACAAGTGGGGGATTAATAAAGTTGGTAACTAAGTGATGTCACAGAGGACAACAGATCGTACGTGGATGACAACGTGATGGCAGACAGATTTTGTAATATTTCACGGGTGGGTGGTTCCCCTAGTAATTTGTGATGAAGATTTGTGGTCTCAGCAGGACACGCAGTAATGTCTGTAACTACTAACGGCATTGGAAAGAATTGACAAAGTTACAGCAAAGTCTATGTCTGTGACAGCTAGCATGCCGTAAGTCTATGATGCCAAGCGTTTGAACTTTTAACTTACAATAGTGATATTTATTTCAAAGCTCTTCTGATTTTTATCCCTACAGCCTCCCCTGTGTCACTGGGTTCTGAGTGATGTGTATACTCAAGTAGGAGGGTGATGTCACTCCACTGCAATCCCAGTTCTAGTGATGCAGTGGACCGGGTTGACAGACTCACTGAGGACTGAGGGAGAGAGAGAAGAGGGAGGAGGGGAGAGAGAGGTTATTATTTATTTCTGTCATCATTGATTTAAAATGTTTATATTTGTTTGCTTTGTATGTGGTAATACTTCCCGTGCCAATTAGGCCTTCAATTGAGAGTGCGACAGAGGGAAAGAGAGAGAATGACTTGATTGTCACAGCTTGTGATTTGCCAGAAGATACATAACGACCATACCGTTACGCTTGTGGTCGGGATCTTCTGGCAAAGCTTATGATGCATCAGCTCAGTTCCGTCATCTCGTCTCTATATGTAGCACTTTCCTCCCTCTGTTCTCCTTCCTCTTCCTCCATAAAAAAAGACTCCACTCACCCCCATATGAAGATGTGCCTGTGAAACGGTTTTCTAAACATACACTGATATGCCCCTTATCTTTCATATCAGATAGAAAGAATGTTTCAAATACAAAAGACACACTTACTGTATCCAAATGCTGTGTGTGCCTCAGTTGGCAAACTACACTTCTTCCCCACATACGCTTACACACAGGTGTTTGGAGAATGCTAGATAGCTAATCAGCACAGGTGGCCGCATATGTCTTCAGTCCGTCTTCCATGAACAAGCGCTGTAACACGGAGATATGGCCATGTGGGAACACTAACCCTACACCTATTAAGGTGTGTAGTAATTTAACCCTTTATTTTTTGCCATTGTTAAACGTTGTTAAACGTTATTTACCGTTGTTAAACTGGCTGCAATTTTTCCCCATGTGACTGGTCTAGGTAATTGTTTGCTAAATATTGCTTGCTTCCTTGCTATTATCATACAAACACCAGAGTCAAGTAACAATGTCACTTATTAAGAAATGTTTTGGCTAACTCTGTTCTTTGGTAAAAGCTGGACATTTTCCTCCATTTCAAATATGTTAATTCATTAATTGTTTGCCACAACATTGTTTTCTAATCACACTATTATTTTTCAAGTCCCTTCAAAAACGTGCTTTGTAAAACAAATGCACCAATGCCAGAGTCTGGTAGACTAATCATATGATTTAGATATGTTAGTGTTTTTGTTTGAAGGTCAACCTGTTCTACTCACCACCACTGATAAATGGCATTAGCTCCTGGGTGTGTGCTCGTGCCGGCAAGTTCTTGGCTTTTGGCAAGGGTTCGCACCTCTACATATTTGGTTAATGCCAGGTGAGGGCACTTCTCTTTAGGCTGCCTGTTTTCCTCATTCTGTAAAAGCTATTGGTGAGGTAACACGGTGCAACAGAGCGTTGCCTTATTGGCAACGCTACTCATTATAAGTCAGGAGCTTATAAGGAGGAAGTGTCAGTCAGGAGCTGCCTTTCAGTCSGGAGCTGACTATGGTGGAGTGGGGTCCACGTCCCGCGCCAGAGCCTCCACCGCGGACAGATGCCCACCCAGACCCTCCCCTATAGATTTGGTTTTGCCGGAGTCCGCACCTTMGGGGGGGGGGGGGGTACTGTCACGCCCTGACCATAGTTTCTTTGTATGTTTTATGTTTTGTTTGGTCAGGGTGTGATCTGAGWGGGCATTCTATGTTGTATGTGTAGTTTGTCTGTTTCTGTGTTTGGCCTGATATGGTTCTCAATCAGAGGCAGGTGTTAGTCGTTGTCTCTGATTGGGAACCATATTTAGGTAGCCTGTTTTGTCATTGTGGGTTGTGGGTGATTGTCTATGTTAGTTGCTTGTGTCAGCACTATTCTTATTATAGCTTCACGTTCGTTGTTCGTTTTATTGTTTTGTATAGTTCGTTCAGTGTTCTCTGTTTATTAAATTCATGATGAACACATACCACGCTGCATATTGGTCCTCCGATCCTTCAAACTTCTCCTCCTCAGATGAGGAGGACGACGAGCGTGACAGTATATATGTCGTTTTAAATATATGCAGAACCAGTAAAAAGTTTGAACACACCTACTTACTATTTTCTACATTAGATAATAATAGTGAAGACATCAAAAGTATGAAATAAAGGGCCTCCRGGGTGGCGCAGTGGTCTAGYGCACTGCATCGCAGTGCTAGCTGCGCRACCAGAGTCTCTGGGTTCGCGCCCAGGCTCTGTCGCAGCCGGCCGCGACCGGGAGGTCRGTGGGGCGACGCACAATTGGCCTAGCGTCGTCCGGGTTAGAGAGGATTCTCTCAACTAGCTTCACAAGGAATGCTTTTCCAACAGCCTTGAAGGAGTTCCCACATATGATGAGCAATTATTGTCTGCCTTTCCTTCACTCTGCGGTCAAAATCATCSCAAACCATCTCAATTGTGTTAATGTTGGGTGATTGTAGAGAACAGGTCATCTGATGCAGCACCATCACTCTCCTTCTTGGTCAAACAACCCTTACACAGCCTGGAGGTGCTGGTGAAAGTACCCCCAAACCATCACACTTCCTCCTCCATGCTTCACGGTGGGAACCATACATGCGGAGATCATCCGTTCACCTAGTCTGCATCTCACAAAGACACGGCAGTTGGAACCAYAAATCTCACATTTGGACTCATCACATCAAAGGATAGATTTCCACCGGTCTAATGCCTATTGCTCGTGTTTCTTGGCCCATGCAAGTCTCTTCTTCTCATTGGTGTCATTTAGTAYTGGTTTCTTTGCAGAAATTCGACCATGAAGGCCTGATTCATGCAGTCTCGTCTGAACAGTTGATGTTGAGATGTGTCTGTTACTTGAACTCTGTGAAGCATTTATTTGGGCTGCAATCTTAGATGCAGTTAACTCAAATGAACTTGTCCTCTGCAGCTGAGGTAACACTTGATGGTTTTTGCAACTGCACTTGAAGAAACTTTCAAAGTTCTTGAAATTTTCTGGATTGACTGACCTTCATGTCTTAAAGCAATGATGGACTGTCATCTCTCTTTGCTTAATTGAGCTGTTCTTGCCATAATATGGACTTGATCTTTTACCAAATAGGGCTATCTTCTGTATGCCAAGAGCGTGCAAAGCTGTCATCAATGCAAAGAGTGGCTACTTTGAAGAATCTGAAATAGTTCATATCTTTTGATTTGTTTAACACTTTTTTGSTTACTACATGATTCCATATGTGTTATTTCATAGTTCTGATGTCTTCACTGTTATTCTACAATGTAGAAAATAGTACAAATAAAGAAAAACCCTTGAATGCGTAGGTGGGTCCAAACGTTTGACTGGTACTGTATGTAGTTTTATATATATTCCTTCTTTATTATTTTCGTCTAACACTACCCTACGTTAATTGGAGTAAACTAATGGACAACAATACTTAGGCTTCTACTTCCAGCTTATACATACTATTTACATTTTAACGGACKCAGTGTATTTTACATTAGTTATCTTTTGTTTGTTTTTAGTCCCAGRCTTCATCTACCCTCAACCAATCCCATCTATCTCTGAAGACCATCCAGTTTTGATTTCTAGCTGCCATTTATTTTTCCACTGTGCTATGAAGTTTCACAAAAGTTCWGAATCTWTCTATTCTCAAAGTTTCTACAGATTGTAAATMAAAAATAAACATTTTTGCTAAGAGTATTATTATATTATTGATCGATTGACTATGACTTTTCAAATACCCCAGAAAGCTCCAAGTAAATGTTMAACATTTTCAGCCATTCCTAAACCMGTGAKCAAAAACAAACTACATATGGGCAGTACCAAAACAAGTGATCTAATGATTCTGTCTCCCCACAGCAAAATCTGCAGACCTGGGATGGTTGCATACCCAATATACAGTATATGACATTCTATTGGTTTCAATTATTTTGTATAATAATTTCAATTGAAAAACYTTTAAGTTTTGAATCCTGCATCATTTTGTGTATCAGTTCTGTGGCATGGAATCAGTACATCAAAAATCTCCTTCCAACTATTTATCAAAATGTTTGGTCCTTAAGTGGAACTGGTATACTTTTTTATTTAGCACAATTTTCCTTCMCCAATTTTGGTCTTTAATGCAGGGCCGACAGATAAGTTCCTTACCATCTCCCCTTTCCACTTGCCTCCTRCATTTTTGCGGTAATGCTGCAATCAGTTGGTTGTAGTTTTGGATAGAGCAGACATTAATGTATATTTGTGTTAACTGCATGTGTGACATAACTCCCCCAGTCCTATTTATGAAATKATTTTCAAAGATTATACCATTTAAAAAAATAATCTCCAAAWATATACACTGCTCAAAAAAATAAAGGGAACACTTAAACAACACAATGTAACTCCAAGTCAATCACACTTCTGTGAAATCAAACTGTCCACTTAGGAAGCAACACTGATTGACAATAAATTTCACATGCTATTGTGCAAATGGAATAGACAACAGGTGGAAATTATAGGCAATTAGCAAGACACCCCCAATAAAGGAGTGGTTCTGCAGGTGGTGACCACAGACACTTCTCAGTTCCTATGCTTCCTGGCTGATGTTTTGGTCACTTTTGAATGCTGGCGGTGCTTTCACTCTAGTGGTAGCATGAGACGGAGTCTAACAGCCCACACAGTGGCTCAGTAGTGCAGCTCATCCAGGATGGCACATCAATGCGAGCTGTGGCAAGAAGGTTTGCTGTGTCTGTCAGCGTAGTGTCCAGAGCATGGAGGCGCTACCAGGAGACAGGCCAGTACATCAGGAGACGTGGAGGAGGCCGTAGGAGGGCAACAACCCAGCAGCAGGACCACCTACCCAGGGCACCGGGCCATGCAAAACCAACTCAACCATTTTTGCACCTGATTCACTCATTCCGGCCGCTCCTCTGTAGCCTCCTCTTCTTTCCTCTCTTCCTCTTCTCCTATCCCCTATCCTCTACTCCTGTTCTCCTGCCTCCTCCTCTCTTGGTGAACTGTAATTCATTTATCCCTCTTCCCAAACCTCCCGCTTTCAGAAATTAGACTGACCATCGGCTCTTTAATTTCACTTGTTGGAAWCCAGCATGATTCCTCTCCCCTACTCTGAGGATGACAGTATACAATATAGTGTCATGGCCTTGGGTGGTTGTGCCATCAGAAAATTGCTTCCTTTCTTATCTTCCTTCCTTTCTCTCTCTCTATTTGTCTTTCTTTCTCTCTCGCTCTCTGTCTCATTCACATTATCTCTGCCATATGGCCGTCGCCAGTTAATTTTCCTATTGCTGGACTGTGTGCAGAATCTGAATAACCACCTTCCCTGTACGTTCATATCAAGCTAACCTTATTAATCTGCTTTCACAGAAAGCTGTGCAGCAGGTTGCTAATAATACTAGGTTCTGTGGACAGCTTACTCACAAACTCAAAGCCCTACTACAAAAATGGAAGAAAAAAAACTCCTAGAGGGGAGGTAAGTTGCTTACAACTAAGAGTCTTATACTAAAAGCTTCTTAAAATAATAAATARGCCTAAACTTTGTTGGATTTGCACAAACTTAAACTTGTGTTTCAGTCATATTAATTGTGGTTTGGTTGGTTCATACTTGTTTCTGTAAGCCTTGTTATCAGTGGGTTTATGGTGAGTGTGGTAGAGAGGGGAGTTGTGGTCAGTAGGGATTGATACTAGAGATTAGAGGGCATCTCATCGCTGTGATGACTATGACAGGGCCTGGACTGTAACTGTTGAGTGGTGCTAATAAGCGACCACTCATCTATCTCCCTCTCCTCTCCTCTCCTTTCCCAGACTCTTCACCATTCAGATCATCTCTCACCCGTTCCAATTCATTAAGCTCCTCTCTGAGGTTGGTCAGGGTGCTGGGGGAATGTGTGTGCATGTGTGTWTATATGTGTGTGGAGGGTGTGTGTGTTTTAAAGTGTTTCTGTTATTTTGCCTCTCCCTCTGATATAGGGATCTAATTGACAGAGAAATGCAGGCTCTTCACGTAATGATTAAGGAGGGAGGGAGGTAGGGAGGGAAAACACATAATTATTGTCACATACACCAGATAGGTGAAGGGAGGGAGAGAGGGAGAGAGAAGGGGAGAGGGTGTGTGTGTGTGTGTGTGTGTGTGGTGTGTGTTGTGTGTGTGTGTGTGTGTGTGTGTGTGTGTGTGTGTGTGGTGTGTGTGTGTGTTGTGTGTGTGTGTGTGTGTGTGTGTGTGTGTGTGTGTGTGTGTGTGTGTGTGTGTGTGTTGAGGGGGGTTGGGGGTTTGGTGGGTGAGATACTAGTTGTGGTCAGAGAGCATTAACCTTCACTGATGGTATTTCCCTCTCCACTGCTGAGTGGTTGGACCATGTTAAAATTGAGCAGTGGTGCTAGACCTCCTGAGTGTGTCTATCGGTCAGGCCAACATCTCTGGACGGACAAAGCTGTGTTAACAATGTGGATAGCTCTCTGTGCTCTGCTGACAAAAACCATTTGCTCATTCGTTTCTGTAACACCCAAATCTCTCTATGGCCTATCAAAACTCAAACTAGCAACTATGTAGCTAATGCAACTCAATCTATTGGTTTCATCATCCACTGACTCCCCTCCTCTGATGCTGTCTGCACGAACATGCAAAGGAAGCTCAAGGTGATCTGCCTCAAACTGAACAGCGAATGATTTATTAGACAAATATACAGTTGAAGTCGGAAGTTTACATACACCTTAGCCAAATACATTTAAACTCGTTTTTCACAATTCCTGACATTTAATCCGTAACATTCCCTGTCTTAGGTCAGTTAGGATCACCACTTATTTTAAGAATGTGAAATGTCAGAATAATAGTAGAGAGAATGATTTATTTCAGCTTTTATTTCATTCATCAATTCCATGGGTCAGAAGTTTACATACACTCAATTAGTATTTGGTAGCATTGCCTTTGAATTGTTTAACTTAGGTCAAACGTTTCGGGTAGCCTTCCACAAGCTTCCACAATAGTAAGTGAATTTTGGCGCTCATTCCTCCTGACAGAGCGGTGTAACTGAGTCAGGTTTGTAGGCCTCCTTGCTCGCACACGCTTTTCAGTTCTGCCCACAAAATGTTCTATAGGCTTGAGGTCAGGGCGTTGTGATGGCCAGTCCAATACCTTGACTTTGTTGTCCTTAAGCCTATTTGCCACAACTTTGAAGTATGCTTGGGGTCAGCGACCAAGCTTTAACTTCCTGACTGATGTCTTGAGATGTTGCTTCAATATATTCCACATCATTTTCCATCCTCATGATGCAATCTATTTTGTGAAGTACACCAGTCCCTCCTGCAGCAAAGCAGCCCCCACAACATGATCCCCCGTGCTTCACGGTTGGGATGGTGTTTCTTCGGCTTGCAAGCCTCCCCTTTTCCTCC
>NW_019942551.1:375661-406211 GCF_002910315.2 Salvelinus sp. IW2-2015 | reverse complement strand
CAAACAGTGATCCCCCGTGCTTCACGGTTGGGATGGTGTTCTTCGGCTTGCAAGCCTCCCCTTTTCCTCCAAACATAACGATGGTCATTATGGCCAAACAGTTATAATTTTGTTTCATCAGACGAGAACATTTCTTCAAAAAGTATGATCTTTTGTTCCCATGTGCAGTGCAAATGTAGTCTGGCTTTTTTATAAGTGGTTGTGGAGCAGTGGCTTCTTCCTTGCTGAGCGGCCTTTCAGGTTATGTCGATATAGGACTCGTTTTACTGTGGATATAGATACTTTTGTACTGTTGTTCTGGGATTGATTTGCACTTTTTGCACCAAAGTACGTTCATCTCTAGGAGACAGAAAGTTTTTCTTTATAGGAAAATGTCTAAATAATTCAATGTCATATTCATCATCTCCAGCACCACCCCAACATCAACATATGTGAAAATGGCACGTTTCTATATTTTGTAGTAAAAGGTCAAGGAAGATAAGTGTTTCCAATGACATCATCAGTGTGCATCATGTGATTTTAACCAATGAGTAGAATTGCCTACTAATTGCCTACTAATTGTCAACTAATTGGTTGATGATGTCATTGGAAACACTTATCTTCCTCTCTTTAATACAAAACATAGAAATGCCCAATTTTCACATGTTTATGTTGGGGTGGTGCTGAAGATTATGAACATGAAGTTGGAAATGTTTGACATTTCCCTTTAACACTGGCCAAATTGCTGCGTGCTATGAAAGGGACACATTTGCAGACTTCCATACATTTCAATAACCTTTTAGAATTCTGAAGAACCGTAGATGCCACGTCAAGAACCTCAAACTTCAGCAAGGTGACMGGGAACATGGACGTGTACAAACAGACCAGCCACGACCTCCATGAGGCAATATAAGAGGCAAACGACAGTACAGGGACAAAGTGGAGTCTCAATTCAACGATTCAGACACGAGACGTATGTGGCAGGACTTCAGACAATCCCAGATTATAAAGGGAAAGCCAGCCACGTCGCGGACACCGACGCCTCGCTCCCGGATGAGCTAAACACCTTCACTTGCTTTGAGGAAAACAACATCAAGCCACCGATGCGGGCCCCCCGGACACTCACGAGGACTGTGTGCTCTCTTTCTCCGTGGCCAACATGAGTAAGTCATTTAACCCTTGCAAGACTGCCAGTCAGGAGCTGCCAGAGCCGACCGCCAGTCAGGAGCTGCCAGAGCCAACCGCCAGTCAGGAGCTACCAGAGCCGTCCTTCAGTCCGGAGCTGCCCCTCAATCCGGAGCTGCCCGTCAGTCCGGAGCTGCCCGTCAGTCCGGAGCTGCGCCTAGTCCGGACCTGCCCTCAGTCCGGAGCTGCCCCTCAGTCCGGAGCTGCCCTTCAGCCGGAGCTACTTTTCAGTCCGGAGCTGCTCCCTCAGTCCGGAGCTGCCCTAGTTCAGTCCGAGCTACTTTTCAGTCCGGACGCTCTCCCTCAGTTCGGAGCTGCCCCTCAGTCCGGAGCTGCCCCTCAGTCCAGAGGCCCCCTCAGTCCAGTGGGCCCTTTAATAGGGTTGCCAGTCCTCGCCGTTCCTAGGGAGCCTAACAGAGAGCGAACCGAAGACTATGGTGGAGTGGGGTCCATGTCCAGCGCCAGAGCCGCCACCTCGGACAGATGCCCACTCAGACCCTCCCCTATAGGTTCAGGTTTTGCGGCCGGAGTCCGCACCTTGGGACTTCACTCCGACTTCACTCCAGGCCGCAAAAGTTCCTTTGTTTTGTCTTTTGTTTTAGTATTGCCAGCGTGAGTTGGGTGGGTTGTCTATGTTAGTTTTTCTATGATTATCTATTTCTGTGTTTGGCCTGATATGGTTCTCAATCAGAGGCAGCTGTCAATCGTTGTCCCTGATTGGGAACCATATTTAGGTAGCCTGTTTTCTGTTGGGTTTTGTGGGTGGTTATTTTCAGTCTTRGTGTGTCTGCACCAGATAGAACTGTTTCGGTTTTCACTTTGTTGTTTTTGTATTTTGAAGTGTTCACTTTCATTAAATAAGATYAACACTTACCACGCTGCGCATTGGTCCTCCGATCCTTCTCGCTTCTCCTCGTCAGAAGAGGAGGAGGAATGCCGTTACACTCTCTCTCCTTGGTGAGGATCAAAGGAGCCGGATCAGCTTGTCACAGGGKTAACAGATAGCCAGACCCCCCCTCTCKCACCAGAGAGGAAYGGGGGATTTGTGCTGGTTTTATGACTTAACACCGGACGTGAACTTTCTCTTTCTTGCCCTGCAGTATTGAGAAGTTAAAAATCCCTTTGTTACACAGAAAGACTTCGCCGCCAAAACTTCAACATCAAACAATGGACACTGGGACAATATATTTCAACATCCAAACGTTGGGGATGATGAGGAAAGGAATCTGGAAAATGAATGTTTTTTTTTAAATTTTGTCATAAAAAACAAAAATGTCATTAAAATTATCAGAAAAACTGTATAACGGAAATACTGTAACTTAGGAAGGAAACACATTCTGGCTGTAAAGTTTCCACCTGTCACGCGGGACTAGGTGTGTGAGGAAGAATCAGGCGCAGAGAGCAGAGAGTTCCACACTTTAATACGGCACAAAAGCAAGCCCACAACACAGGGCGCGGAAATATATGGACCACCCAAAACACAGGGTACCAGGTCTAGAACACGAACACACCTATATAACGCACACACGTAACACAAGAATAATCCCGCACAAAACAAGGGCGGGTAAACATACTTTAAATAAGGAAGCCCATCAAGCACACAAATAGACACAGGTGCAACTAATAAGACAAAACAAACAGACAACGAAAAAGGGATCGGTGGCGGCTAGTAGGCCYGTGACAARGACCGCCGAGCACCGCCCGAACAGGCAGGGGAGCCAACTTCGGCTGAAGTCGTGACACCACCCTATAGGATGTTAATACAATATGAAGAACGATAGAYCTATGTTTGAAAATATAGAAATTTGAGTTTAGTCTTCTAAATGAGATAATGGTTTTTCATGTCTGTTGCACACTAACTAAGCCACGCCGCTGATGAGTTCAGAGTTCTTGTCCACATGATGAACTGCCCTCCAAGACCAGAGAATGTGAGGACATGGTCCACACGTTGAAATGGTTAAAAATACAAGACCAGAAAATGGTAGGACCCTCTGAAACTCTCAACGAGTGAAGAAGGTGAAGACMAGACCAAAACATGCACCGTCTGCAGCTCTTCATGTAAAGTAGTCTAGGACAATTGACCAAAGARGGGAGSAAAGAATAGATCCCTCTCACCACCGTGTGGCACCTGAAGGATTCATTCTAAGAACACTCATGTTTACAGTGAACGTTGTCTCCAAATGTATGGACGATAAGTCCAGTCTTTATCTTTCCACATCCTCTTTCCATTGTGTAACAAGCCGTCATATCGGGTTAGTCCACTAGGGACTGTTTTCATTGCATTATGTTAGTAATCAATAACCTATACCATGTCTGTCTAGAAAAACATTCTAATTTCATCAATTACATGTGGAAAACCAGGACGCAGATGAAACAGAAAGTCAATTCTCTCTCCGATTTTAGCTTGAGGTTATCACTGTAACTGGCTAGGTTTAGGATATTCACTAGACCATACCAGTGATATTCTTAGCCATGTTATCGAYATATGGCAGTACACAAAGAAAATCTAGCTCGCTTATTTTGCCAGCTAGAAAGAAATAGKCACAAATTCCTTCAGAATGGAGGAAGGGTGTAGCTAGCTATAGCAAACAAACATTATCTGCTGCCTCTTCAACAAGAAGCAACTGTGACCACATTGATCCTAAGATCCAAACTTTCCTATGGACCAAAATCCACAATGCACCCCTTCAAAGAAAGCATGGCTTCGGGGCTTCTTCGAAATGCCACCTGATCCGCAATCATGGAAGAAGCATTTCAGTTTACTCCGCACTCGACAGGCTGTYTAGAAAACTCCKTCAGAACCACAGAACGATCAAATTACAGCAACACGCAGCCCCACAAACACCTTTAAAACTACTKTTTCCCATAGGCTTGTACCATCTAGGACAGCATCAGCAGTTAGCTACCAACAGCTGGCAGTGTTAYWGTTATTTAGATGGAAGACGTGAGATAAATGCGGTAGCTCTATAGCTAGCTAGCTCTTTCACTTACCCGGTGTAAAATAGTTCAAAGAAACTGGGTAGGATGGGTGGGAGATATTGGGTATGTCTGCAAGAACACAAGGACAGGGTAGCCTTAGACCTGTTATTGAATAGATTTGTATCGTTGGTCTTTGTAGGCTTCAGACGGTGTAACAGGTAACAGATGATGTTGTGATAGATGGGGTTGTAGACGAGAGATGAAGATGGTTACACAAGGATTAACCGAAACAAGACATTATTAACATAAAACAAAGGCACATAATAAATAAAGGGCAAGCATACACAAAATGAAATACTCCAACCGCTACAGTGTTACAACATTAGCAAATAATTMAAGTGCACAACAAACAGAAACCAATACAAGTCTACATAACAGCAATATGAACTAAATACCTTGGCCYTCACACACTACACTCATGTAATCCTCACATTCAATAACGCATATCTGTTGCTACATGCTGGTTTGGTTGAAAGAGTGCTAATGACTGCAGGTGGGGGTATTTAACACTAGAACTGCCATAGTCCAACCGCCATTGACATTTGATTTAGTAAAAAAAAAAAAAAAGAGCCCCCCCTTAAAAGCTATGTCCTGCTCTTTCCCTGACTTTTCAAAAGAAAATGGTATTTTACACTGCTCATTGGCCAGAAGTTGTAAATCACAAACTGAAAAGTATTAAGATAATTTTTTACCTGTTTTGTTTCACACTTATTCCCAATTTAGCCTGCCAAGAKAATGTGCTGTAGGGCGTTGGTACCCAGCCCGGCGCTAATGTGTCTCTCTCTCCTCACTGAATGAATGACAAATGGATGAATGGGCAATAATTGTGCACCTTACTTCACAATGTAATTTAAATTAGGCCTAACTGAATAATAAGGAGGGTGAAGAGGTTGATTTCATTTTGAAAGACAATAGTATAATGATGAGTTTGTGTTATGTCTATTCATCAGCAGCAGATCATTTGATAAATTGATAACATTCTATTTTACGTTTGACTTTGTAAAAAGATGCTGTTATGGGACTGTTGTCTTTACTGTAACTCTATTACTAATCAAATGTATTGTAAGGGGAATGAAAACATGCTACGTGTTGCAGTAGGCCTTTAGAAAAATGTAAAACATATTCTATCCAGCGAAGCAAACCATGCCAGCCCAAAGAATGAATGACAAATGGATGGAATTACTTCACAAACAAAATTAAATTAGGACACACTGAATAATGAGGGTGAAGAGGTTGATATAATATAGAACAACAATACCGTAAGGATGAGTTTGTGTTATGCCTATTTATCAGCGTTGGCGCCCATGTTAATAATTTGACCTTGCGGCTTGATAACATTTTACTTTGTAAAAATAAGTTGTAACAGGACTGTTTTATTTACTGTAACTCTATTACTAATCAAATGTATTGTAAGGGAAATGAAAACATGCTACGTGTTGCAGTAGGCCTTTAGAAAAATGTAAAACATATTCTTGACTCTATCCAAGTTGATGAGCAGGAAACAAATGATGCCAGTCAGCCTGCACATCCGGTCGATCGAAACTAGACCTAAACTATACCTAAACGTATTTCACACATAATAAGAGTTAGCCTACAGACAGTGTTAAATTGACTAATCTGATGGGTGACAATATTAGGCCTAGCAGTTGTCAAATTATACTTGAAGAGATGGGCACATTTTGTAATTGACAGGAGCAATTTATCAAATCATCCTTCAGAGTCAAATGCAGGTACAACATTTTGATTTCTATATAGTATCAGAAAGAGCTTATTCTGCAGTTTCTATGACAATTACATTTGTCACATAAGTACAAATTCAAAAGGTGCAGCTCTATTTCCTAATTTCACTTTTCCCAAGAATATCCGTGCTGTCCATGTCACGCCCTGGCCATAGAGAGGCTTTTATTCTCTATTTTGGTTAGGCCAGGGTGTGACTAGGGTGGGCATTCTAGTTTCTTTATTTCTATGTTTTGTATTTCTATGTTTTGGCCGGYTATGGTTCTCAATCAGGGACAGCTGTCTATCGTTGTCTCTGATTGGGAATCATACTTAGGCAGCCTTTTTTCRTTTGGTGTTTGTGGGTAGTTATCTTTGTTAGTGGCACTATAGCCCTGTTAAGCTTCACGGTCGTTTCTTTGTGTCTTGTTTTGTTGGCGACATTTACAATAATAAAGGAAAATGAACGCTCACCACGCTGCACCTTGGTCTCCTTCCGACGACGGCCGTGAATGTCCATTCATTCAGCAAATGACCACTCACGTGGCAGCATTGTTCTGGCTCTAAGCAWAAACTAGTAACATATTAAGATTGAAATTAAAATATGTATTCTGTCATCAATGGATAAATGGGCGATAGAAACCAGATATAAATTGATAATGGTGCATGTGACGTGTTGAATGAACTGGATAATGAGGATGATGAAGAGGGTGATGAGGGTGATTTAATTTGATTGATCTGAATGATGAGGGTTAAGAGGATGATTTAATTTAGAACAATAGTGTAATGATGATGAAGAATTGTGGGCGTTGTGGGCTGTCTAATTATTTTATTATGAAAAGCTGGAAATGGTATATAATTATATAATCCCCTCGGAGAGTCAACATACAATGTGTGTAGTTCCCAATGGCAAGCCAAACCAAACAAATGGATGCGCTGACAGATGAGTTGGAGTCGGATGGAAGATCGGATATTGAGGTTGAAGAGTCTGATGTTGACTTCGAGCCTCCGCCTCCGATGCCTGAGCCTCGCCGCAGAAAAAACAGAACAGAGGCATATGACATGGTGAAACCAACTCAGTGAGACAGGAGTCTGGGAAGGACGATATGGTTTGGGTAGAAAAGAGTGACGAGTTTATGTGACATGCAGATGTTGCAGCACATCAGAGATTATACTGTTGCTCATGCGCACAGAAAAGTAAACAGTACGTAGGACATGTCTATGGAGGAGCTCAAAGCATTTATTGCACTCTAGTATATCCGCAGGGAATACGGCGGAAAGAGCATGGATGTGGAGTCCTTTTGGTGTGATAGGTACGGGGTGGACAGTTCTGAGAGACCATGACACGCAACCACTTCAGAGAGATTATGCGACACTTGCGGCAGGTGCACACGAAAAAAGGCCCATGAAAACTGTGTGCAGTGCAACTGATTTGTTTGTGGTACTTYKTCACACAAAGCCCCGAAGCTGTATGCTGACTGTGGATCCGAAGCATAAAGAGAAGACGAGGTTGATTTATGTGTAAAGGCACGCGTATGGGCCTCCCGAGTGACGCAGTGGTCTAAGGCACTGCATCGCAGTTGCTAGCTGTGCCACTAGAGATCCTGGTTCGAGTCCAGGCTCTGTCGCAGCCAGCCGCGACTGGGAGACCCATGGGGTGGTGCACAATTGGCCCAGCGTCGTCCGGGTTAGGGGAGTGCTTGGCCGGCAGGGATGTCCTTGTCTCATTGCGCTCTAGTGACTCCTGTGGCGGGCCGGTCGCATGCATGCTGACACGGTCGCCAGGTTTACGGTTTTTCRTCCGACACATTGGTGTGGCTGGCTCCCGGGTAAAGTGGGCATTGTGTCAAGAAGCAGTGCAGCTTGGTGGGTCGTGTTTCGGGCGCACGGCTCTCAACCTTCGTCTCTCCTGAGTCCGTACAGGAGTTGCAGCGATGAGACAAGACTGTAACTACCAATTGGATACCACGAAATTGGGGAGAAAAATGGGTAAAAATAAAAAATAAAACAAATAAAAGGCGCACGTATAAGGGAACAATACAGTGTTCGATACAATCAACAAATTCCTGTTTTTATATATTTTCATAAACATGTTTCCACAAATATTTATTTATGCAATTGATCCTGTAAAATTGTTCATGTGCTTTTGTTTAGGAAAAAGGCAAATCATTTCATCTGTGCTCTTGGCTGGTTATATTATTATTATCCTTTCTATTTTTTCTATTTTGTCAAAAGAAGCTGTAACTGGACATCGTTCATTACTATAACTCTATTACTAATCGAATCCACAAATAAAGTTGATCAAATGGGATTACACTAATGTTTTTATTGGACTTTGTAGAATAATACATAACATATCCTTGACTTTTAAATTGATATATTTCCACAAATATTTCTTCATGCAATTAATGAATTACAATAGTTTATACACTATTTATSAAGTGTTGGRGCTTATGTTTGCGCACCTTATGGGTTGATATGCATCTGATGCATATGCTAAAGGAGACTCCAGCAACATTATCCTGTAGGTACTTGTAGGCTGAAAGGCCAGGCGGTTCGAGTGTTAAAGGGGTAGCCTCTACCCTTTCAGGTGGACCTGATTGTTTTTATTGAGCTTTGATGGAGGTGTGTTGCGACCAATGAGGGGAGGGCTCCCTTTCAGGTAGGAGGAGAGTGGGAGGGGTATTGTACACCCGGTTCACTTCCATGCCAGTGATAATGCTCACGGTCTATGCTGCTGATGATGGCTGTTTGAGATGCTTTAGAAGCCAAGTAAATGTRAGGGACAGCATCCACTTTGAGAAGCAACTTCTTGCTGAAGCCCTCCTTCCATTGTTGATAGCCATGGAAGTTCTCAGGGATGAAATGTGCCATTCAGATTCACGAGTAGACGCCCAATTCGCCCTCCTCATTTTCACAAACTTATCGTATTATTATTTTTCATTCACCGTGTCACGCTGACCACAGGGCGTTGTGGGATTGTTTAGAGAGCTGATTGAGAAAACCTCAAACCCAACTTTTAGAACAACATTACAATATTATAACAATTGATTTAAAAGTATGTAATTTGGGAATGCTTTCTTGGGGTCCTTAAAATTAGTMTTTCTCAATGTCAGAAATGCATATAATAGTAACTTAGAGCAGGGTTTACCCAACTCTGTCCTGGTGCACGTTTTGGTTTTTGCKCTAGCACTACACAGCTGATTCAAATAACCAACACAGAATCAAGGGTTGATTTATTTGAATCAGCTGTGTAGAGATAGGGGAAAAACCAAAACATGTATTTACTATGCTCTCTTCTGGGCCACCAACCGGAGTTCCGATGCAACAATTGTTTACTTGTGAAGGACTGACTATAGTGAAGAAGTGGCTACTCGTAGCAAACAGATTTTGCACAATCTACTGGGGAAAGCACCTCCGCCTACCTTCTCTTTTTCTACACCACAGGCTGTACGCCATTCCAATGTGTTGAGACTTCCAGGGACCCCCCCCTGAAGAGGTTTCCTACTCCCCTGGAAAATGGAGCAGGACCGTGGCCTCTGGTCACCAAACCTGAGGCCAAACCATGGAAACGTGTCACCCGCCGTARGCCTAATGGAGAGAAGCGGCCTGTGATGAGTTGGGCTCTTTGGTGTTTGGGAAGCCTGACCCCAATCCAGTTGTCAAACAGCTTCGTCCTCCTGGCTTCGGAGGTTCCCGTGCCAGGGGGAGTCTGCCTCAGAATCGGATCCGCTGCGCTCTTCCTCTCACCGGCCCTAGAGGGTGTCTGATACACCGGCTCTTCCGTCAGCCACAACGTTTTTTCCCCCTGCCAGCCGTTATRATCGGCAGCTTTATGGTGAGAAACATCTCAGTTCCCGGAGCAAAAATCCTTTGCTATCCTTTAGCATGAGTACAAGACATTACTAAGCTGCTTCCTATCGTTCTACGACAGCTGCCGGAGGCTGACGCTGTCGTAGTCAAACGCATGTCGTAGTCAAACAGCATTAAGAGGGCTAGCTCTGAATTTCTGAACCTGGATTTTAAAGAGCTGATTCTAGCTCTGAAAGARTCCAAAAAGCGGCTGATTATTTCAGGCCCTGTGCAATCGCTGTGCCGCGGCAGCGAAAGATTCGGCAGGCTACTAGGGTTACACATCTGGCTAAAAGACTACTTTAGCTCCATTGGCATAACTTTTACAGATGACTTTGACACCTTTTGGAAACAGAAGATGCTCTACAGGAATCCATCCAAATCATCTTGGTGCTTGGACCCTGACAGCACCGAGCTGTCTATTCAAACGACTAGAACACAGCTCAGACACCCATGCATACCCCACAAGACATGCCACCAGGGGTCTCTTCACAGTACCCATGTCTAGAACAGACACTGGGAAATGCACAGTACTACATAGAGCCAATTAAGTAACTCATGCAAGTAGTAAAATCTGATTTTAAAAAACAGATACAACTTCACCTTATGGAACAACGCAGACTGTGAAGAGACACACACATAGGCGCACACACGGGCATACGCACACACTAGCACATGCACTCAACACACATGTACATTGTAATACTGTTGTATAGTGGTATTATGCATTTTGTATTGTAGATATTTAGTGGTGTATTAATGTTATATGATGTACTGTTTTATTTGGGCCTCAGGAAGAGTAGCTGCTGCCTTGGGAGCAGCTAATTGGGATCCTAATAAATACAAATCTACCCAGAAATCTGTCACGTCTGCTCCTGCTTCTCCCCTCCGGCGTACGACATCGCCAGAGTACTAACCACCAGTCCTGGGATTCATCATTACGAACACCTGGCACTCATCATTACGCGTACATGTGAATCATTATGATTCACACCTAGACTCCATTATATATTATATATCCTCCTCTTCACACCTAGACTTCACACCTAGACTCCATTATATATCCTCCTCTTTATATGTCACTCTCCCAGGTTCACTCACCAGTTGGTATTGCTCTTGTGTATCAACGTACTGGTTTATGTTAGTGTCGTGTTCTTGGTATTGTTGTTTTATTAAAACGTTTCACCTGCTTCCCGACTCACCGCCCCATCATTCCAAAATCTACCCAGATTCACAGGAAGGAAAAGAAGATCATCAAGGGCCTCAGCRACCAGAGCCATGGCCTGTTCACCCTGCTACCATCTACAAGGTGGAGACAGTACAGGTGCATCAAAGCTGGGACTGAGAGACAGAACATCAGACTGTTAAATAGTCACCACTAGCCGGCCTTGGCCCAGTACCCTGCCCTGAACTTTAGTCACTGTTCTAGCTGGCTACAACCCGGTACTCTGCCCTGCACCTTAGCGACTGCTGCCCTATGCATAGCACATAGTCATTGAACACTGGTAACGTTTCCATACCGTTTCACCCACGTTACATCTATATAGTGTATTCTAGTCATGGCTCATCCTATATAAATGTTTTTTTTTCTGGATTGTGTTTTTCTTTTATTTCTGCACTGAATCTCAAGCATTTCGCTGCACCTGAGAACATCTGTGTTTGCGGCCAATAAACTTTGATTTGATGAAATGTAATTGCTATTTATGTTCCAACTTCATGATATTAATTACAATTTRTTTAATTTATTCATCACAAAAAAAATGACAATATCAAAAAGTGACTATTTATTATAAATATCATGAATTTGGCGTACTATTTATAGCGCTATCTCTCAGGAAGAGCTTTTTCCTAGATCCACAACTAGTTCTGAAAGTTTTGTTTAATCTTATCTGAGAACTTCGAGTTGAGTGAAGTGAAKTATTTGATAACTCAAAGGTTCTTTATCAGGCAAGAGTTCGCCAAGGAACCTTAAGGGCTACTGAAGAACCATTTAAGAACCTTTATTTTTTTCAATTTTATAGGGAAATAAAACACTCACAAACTTTTACAGATGCACATTCGAGAGAATCCTGTCAGGCTGTATCACCCCCTGGTACAGCAACTGCTCCGCCCACAACCGTAAGACTCTCCAAACTACCTGCCCTCCCACCTACACCACCCGATGTCACAGGAAGGCCAWAAAGATCATCAAGGACAACAACAACACGGCCTCCCGGATGGCGCAGTGGTCTAGGGCACTGCATCGCAGTGCTAGCTGTGCCACCAGAGACTCTGGGTTCGAGCCCAGGCTCTGTCGCATCCGGCCACGACCGAGAGGCCCATGGGGCAACGCACAAATGGCCCAGTGTCGTCCGGGTTAGGGAGGGGTTGGCCAGCAGGGATATCCTTGTCTCATCGCGCACTCGCGACTCCTGTTTCGGGCTAGGCGCAGTGCACGCTGACCAGGTCGCCAGGTGTACGGTGTTTCCTCCGACACATTGGTGCAACTGGCTTCCGGGTTGGATGTGCATTGTGTCAAAAAGCAGTGCGGCTTGGTTGGGTTGTGTTTCGGAGGACGCATGGCTCTCGACCTTCGCCTCTCCCGAGTCCGTACGGGAGTTGCAGCGATGAGACAAGACTGTAACTACTACCAATTGGATACCACAAATTGGGGAGAAAAAAAGGGGGTAATAAATAAATAAATAAAAGGACAACTACCACCCGAGCCACTGCCTGTTCACCCCACTATCATCCAGAAGGCGAGGTCAGTACAGGTGCATCAAAGCTGGGACCGAGAGACTGAAAAACAGCTTCTATCTCAAGGCCATCAGACTGTTAAACATCATTAACATTGAGTGGCTGCTGCCAACATACAGACTCAATCTTTAGCCACTTTTATAATTAACATTTGGATTAAATAAATGTTCACTAGTCACTTAAACAATGCCACTTTATATAATGTTTACATACCCTACATTACTCATCTCATATGTATATACATCTACTGCATCTTGCCTATGTCGTTCGGCCATCGTTCATCCATATATTTATATGTACATATTCTTAATCATTCCTTTACACTTGTGTGTATAAGGTAGTTGTGAAATTGTTAGATTACTTGTTAGATATTACGGCACGGTCGGAACTAGAAGCACAAGCATTTCGCTACACTCGCATTAACATCTGCTAACCATGTGTATGTGACAAATACAATTTGATTTGATTTGATTTGACTGGGGTGCCATTTGGTCCCTAACCTTGGATCCCATGTCCTGAATCTGGGGACGATCATGTCTCTACCCACTTTAGTAGCCAGCCATCTTGAAGAGGGAATGGTCAGACATACAGAGTATGTAACAGAGGTGTTTCCCTGAATATTCTCAACACTGTAATTTCTGGATTTTTCCAGACGATGATGACTGAATTGTTGCCGCTTGTGTAGTCAGACTGAATGCTAGGGGTGGATGGATCAGATGTGTGAAGTCAGGGTGGATGGTGGATGAGATGTGTGTGCTGAATGAACAATGTGCTTAGGGGGGGACACACCAGCGTCTGATATTGGAATGAATCAGACAAGTGGAGCATGCAGCCATCTATAATCATAGCTAGTCACAGCTCTTTGACACCAGGAGTTAACACCTGTTAGATTTGACATACTGTAGCTACTGCAGTGGGCACCTGAAAAGGAAAAGAGAGGGAAACTAGGGATGCATCCCAAATAGCACCCTATTCCTTATTTAGAGCACTATTTTTGACCAGGACCCATAGGGTCACTATAGAGGAAATAGGGTGCCATTTGGGAAGCGTCCTAGATAAATACGAAAATGGTTCGCTTCTGTGAAAATGTGAGCTCCAAACAACTCCAGCTCAAAATCTACAACCTGGGGGTTTTAGAAAATCACCCTCTTGCCTAGTGGACGCAATGCACTGTAAGTACATTTAAAAATCATAAATTGGATGGTGGGGTACCCCTGGGGTGGGTAGGAATACACTCCATCTTTGTTTTCACTGACATTATCTTATTATTAACTTCCTGGCAAGGTCTCCCATTTTCTGGATGAGATGGAGAGAGACAACAGCAGAATAGGGAGCATGCAGAGAAACAACAGAAGCCATTACCATCGTGTGTTTTGCTTTTTTAGTGTCCTGTGGTGGCTTCGATGGAATTCACCACCAAAACATTGTCTTGAGCCGTTACCTGATTCCCCTGGGGAGAAAAGCCTTGTTCTAAAGACATTAAGATGATTTGCTGTGTCATGGTAAACCTCTCTCTCTCTTTCTCTGGGTCTCTCTCTCTCTCTACACACACAAACACATTTTAAATACTTTATTGAAACCACCAATCACATTACATCACAAAGGAGGACACTCACACAAACAAAAATCACCTGCTCATAACCGCCGAAACAGAGCAGTACCTAGCCAGCTGCCTTGCTCTGGTCTTAGGCAGGCCTGCAATCTGGAGGCAACGTAGAGTAAGCCTATGTACATGGCCGAGACTGCCAAATATCAGTGCCATCAATCTGTATCCCAGGCTGTCTAGGTTATGATTTGAAGGGATGGTATTTCAGGAGCTTGTCTGCAAAAGCTTGCTCCAATGTAATAGTCGAATGAGCAGCCCACTTCCAGAATKAGGACCTCCCTCTGCCCTCCCCCCAGCAGCATACTACCCTGCATCCCACTGCTGGTTTGCCTCTGAAGCTAAGCAGGGTTGGTCCTGGTCGGTCTCCGGATGGTAGACCAGATGCTGCTGGAAGTGGTGTTGGAGGGCCAGTAGGAGGCACTCTTTCCTCTGGTCTAAAAAAACATTATCCCAATGCCCCAGGGCAGTGATTGGGGACATTGCCCTGTGTAGGGTGCTGTCTTTCGGGTGGGACGTTAAACAGGTGTCCTGACTCTCTGTGGTCACTAAAGATCCCATGGCACTTATCTTAAGAGTAGGGGTGTTAACCCTGGTGTCCTGGCTAAATTCTCAATCTGGCCKTCATGGCCACCTAATCATCCCCAGCTTCCAATTGGCTCATTCATCCCCCTCCTCCCCCCWTTAACTATTCCCCYGGTTGTTGCTGTAAATGAGAAGGTGTTCTAAGTCAACTTACCTGGTAAAAGAAGGGTTAAATAAACAAGATCAGACTTATTTGGCATACAAGAAAACACATTATCATCTACATCAAACCAGGGTCCTCTGTTCGAAAGCCAATTTMAGCATTACGACAAGGCACATCTGTACCAAAGTGTCCAAAACATCATCAGACCTTTACTGCGTTAACGACAGCAGTTACAGCAGGTGTGCATAAGTTATGTTAGTAAATAGCCATGTTTTGGCACAGAGCTGCAGCACTTACATTAAAAAAACAGATTGTCCAGCACTGGGTGCAAACGCATGATGATCGGAAGCGGTGGGCTGCTGAGACTACAGCGTTACGGCATTTCACAATGCTCTAGCAAGCCGTGAGAATACATTGAATACGGATGTTACCTGATGGTATAGCATATKATTTCTTATTATTTTGTTTTAAACCTTCCCCAAACCATAGCCCTAACCTTAACCACTCGGAATTAATGCCTAAACTGTTAACCTTTGAGTAGTTTCTGAATGCGTCAAAAATAGATGTTAATCCATAATATGTCGYATTTCGAAGGGAAACAATGAGATATTGTTGGTCAGTCAACAAGTGTCTCGTTGGGATTTTGTCTCACTCTCTTGGCTGTCATTCTCCTCTGGATAAACGTGTAAATCCCACTCTGAGRACAGTGAACATGTTCAAATGGTGTTTGAATATTCAAGAGGAGCTGTTCAATTGTCATAATTAATCAAGCCCTAAATTGACAGTTTCAGCATGTGTCTGTGACTCTATTTGTTTCCCATGACCAGATGTGCTTTAGTGTACTATCTGAAATACTGCTGGTAGCAGTGACTTCTTATTCTGCACACAGTTTGTAAGGGTAGATCATGTGGTGGTCCAGCTTAAGGACACTCATTACCTATAAATCATCTATAACCTTGAACAGATGCACATACCCGCTGGGCACAGACATCCATTCAAAATCTAGTTTTGATGTACATTTGGTTGAGTTGTCAACAGTAGCGTGTATTCATGGATGTCCCAAACATTTCCCAAGAAAAAAAAGAAAAAATMGTATCTTTCGTCTCTCTGTGTTTTCATCATTTTCCTTCAATTCGCAAGAGGCTGAATGTACTGTATCTCACCGGAGAGAGCATCCGAGTGCACCCCTTTGTCTCTGTATATGTAGGCCATCCATCTGATGCTGTCTGGTCATAAAGCGTATGACATTGTTGCCGCCCATAGCATTGAATGCAAGGGAAGCCAGTGAGCATTCGGCCTCCCTTGATAAAAAAAGAAAAAAGAATAGCCAATCAGCGTTAAGCTAAACTAAGCTCAACTGTGAATGGTCCTGGCACACCAAAAAAAAGGGTCAAGGGAAACCAGTTTTGATTTGGCTTCACTCCTATCACAGAGAAATACGTCATTGACAGAAACAGGTTGAATTGTTGCATCTCTTTATGTTGTTCTCGTCCGGTGGCTAGCTAGCAAGCTAAAATTGTCCCTTTCCTAAATTAGCCATGTKTGGAGATWGGGATTTGGACTTGTGGTTTTACTTAATTCTCCGTGAGCAAGCATTTTAGCCAGATAGCCTAGGACAAAAAAAATGTAAGTGCATACTGTATGACAGTCATAGACTGTTTCGTCAACATGAAATAGAGGAGGATGGGATTGCCGTTTATCTACAAGTAGGGTGAGTCAACATGTTTTTTCTACTTGCACGAAGGCACACACACACACAGAACCATGGACAGTCCCATCATATTTAGCTTACGTTGATTGGACTAAACAGTTTTTTATATATTTTAGTTGTCACTGTATTAGACTATGCATAGGTGGCTTGATTACGTTTAAATGTTYAAGTTGAAATGGTGCTGCAATAGTGGAGGCAGCTCCTTTTTAACTTTGCTACTTGCAGTAACACTTTYTGGTTGTAAATCAATAGTTGTTTAGTAGTCCGAAAATGTAGGAAACATTAACTTCCTTGTCCTTGATGTAGGTCATGTAACTGTCTGTTACTTTGTGGACTTCATCTGAGAGAGGTTGCTCTCTGGTTTTGTGATGAAACAACAGTGTGGTTGAATTTATTCTGCCTCTGTGTCTTTTTATTGGCTCGGTCTTAGGCATATATCATCGCAAGGCAAATTAACTAACATGTTATAGAGCAAACAACGCAATTATCACAACACCGTGTTTGGACACACCTACTGATTCAAGGGTTTTTCTTTATTTTTTACAAGTTTTACATTGTAAAATAATAAAACATATGGAATCATGTAGTAACAAAAAGTGTTAAATAAATCAAAACATATTTATATTCTTCAAAGTAGCCACACTTTGTCTTGATGACAGCTTTGCACACACTTGGCATTCTCTCAACCAGCTTCCTGAGGAATGCTTTTCCAACAGTCTTGAAGGAGTTCCCACATATGCTGAGCACTTGTTGGATGTTTTTCCATCACTCTGCGATCCAACTCATTCCAAACCAGGTAGGGTGATTGTGGAGGCCAGGTCATCTGATGCAACATCATAACTCTCCTTCTTGMTCAAATAGTCCTTGCACAGCCTGGAGGTGTGTTTGGGTCATTGTCCTGTTGAAAAACAAGCAAAAACCAGATGGGATTGTGCATTGCTGCAGAATGTTGTGGTACCCATGCTGGTTAAATGTGCCTTGAATTCTACATAAATCACTGACAGTGTCACCAGCAAAGCACCCCTACACCATCACACCTCCTCCTCCATGCTTCATGGTGGGAACCACACATGCGGAGATCATCCGTTCACCTACTCTGCATCTCACAAAGACACGGTGGTAGACGAATTTGGACTCATCAGACCAAAGGACCTAAGGACAGACTCATCAGACCAAAGCACAGATTTTCACAGGTCTAATGTCCATTGCTCATGTTTCTTSACCCAAGCAAGTCTCTTCTTCTTATCCGTGTCCTTTAGTAGTGGTTTCTTTGKAGCAATTCGACCATGAAGGCCTGATTCATGCAGTCTCCTCTGAACAGTTGATGTTGAGATGTGTCTGTTACTTGAACTCTGTGAAGCATTTATTTGGGCTGCAATTTCTGAGGTGCAGTTATCTCTAATTAAGTTATACTCTGCAGCAGAGGTAACTTTGCGTCTTCCTTTCCTGTGGCGTTCCTCATGAGATCTAGTTTCATCATAGCGCTTGATGGTTTTTGTGACTGCACTTGAAGAAACTTTCAAAGTTTTTTTTTAATTTTTCAGATTGACTGACCTTCATGTCTTAAAGTAATGATGGACTGTTTTTTCTCTTTGCTTATTTGAGCTGTTCTTGCCATAACATGGACTTGATCTTTTACCATACAGGGCTATCTTCTGTATACCCCTACACCTTGTCACAACACAACTGATTGGCTGAAACGCTTTAAGAAGGAAAGAAATTCTACAAATGAACTTTTAACAAGGCACACCTATTATTTGAAATGCATTCCAGGTGACTGCCTCATGAAGCTGGTTGAGATAATGCCAAGAGTGTGCAAAGCTGTCATCAAGGCAAAGGGTGGCTACTTTGAAGAATCTCAAATGTAAATATATTTTGATTTGTTTAACACTTTTTTGGTTACTACATGATTCCACTTGTGTTCTTTCATAGTTTTGATGTCTTCACTATTATTCTACAATGTAGAAAATAGTGAAAATAAAGAAAACCCTGGAATGAGTAGGTGTGTCCTAACTTTTGACCGGTACTGTATGTATGTTGTAATATGGCATTTTTTTCTGGCTTGACTTCCCCAATGATTTGACCCATGCACCATGCACCATTACTGGTTGTCAACTAACATGGATTCAACATTAAATCTACAAAACATTTAATTGAGGTTAAACGTTGGGTGCAAAATATAAGAKATGCTCTTACATGATGACTTTTTGCAAATCCAATCATTTTTTAAACTTTGATTCAACATCACACTTTTTTTGAAACAACGTTGATTCAACCTGTTTTTGCACAGTGGGTAACTTATTCAACCTACTATTATTGTAGCCTAGCAGAAAACAGGAGTGTCATTTATGTATTGTATCAACTCAAATTGAAATAATTTATTCATCAACCAGGTACATATTTGTGCTTTATGAAAGTGGACTTCACCTCTGTGCATGTTGGTCATGGGCTGTTCTCTATCGCTTGGTAATGGATGCTTTATTGCGCTCTGCCGCGTGGTGGCAACCTGCTACCCTCCCATACACGCGCATGCTGGATGCAGACCGACCGAGACCGATAGACAGTTCTATGATTCGCACAAGGAACCGTGGACGCTGCCTTCAAAGCACACAGACAAKCCGTGCTCCTCCGCCGCCGAAGACTTCGATGATAGCGTTATTATTTAACATTTCTCTCCCACTCCCCTTTTCCCTATACTTCCCACGAAATGTACCACTACCACTGAGTGAATAGATTCGTTTTTACCAAGGGAATTCCCGGACCTGACGCGGGAATCGTCTTTGGAAACTTTTGCTACTGCCGGYAGCATCGCTGGTATTGCTCAAGCACATAACGGATTCAGGGAGCTAGACTCCTCTCTCCAGCACTCTCCCTTCTTCAATAGCTACTACCAGAGATAATCATCCATCCTGACCATCACCAGAAGAGGATACACTTTATGAATAACTTTTATGGAAACGGGACAACTATTYCTGTTGAAATAGTTGCCTATATTGATATTTTATGATTTATACTTGCTCCCGATGCAGGTGCTGTGAGAATTGAATGGTGTATGATTTAACTTTGCTCTGCAATCTGAAAAATATTTTTTTCAAAGGAACCAGATAGGTTCAGGCTGTTTTGTTGCAATTCGTAGCCTAAATAAAAAAAATAGGTCTGCCTCCTTGCAATACAGACTGAAAGCCACGATTGCCAGTGTCTGCTACAATTGTGTRAAAACACCATAGCTCTGTATCCTGCAGTCAACATGGACTCTGCTCCTATTTTTATCCAAAAGGTTACCGTTTAAAGGACACATACTTAACTTATTGACCGCGGTATTGCATAAGCCTATCGATAATTGCATTTATGGGCTCATGTTATTTGGAATTTACTCGCATTATTTCAGTCCTGTGTGTGACTGTACAAACTTTCAATTGATCTGCTCCACATACCGTTCCTTCTGAGCAGTTGGCGATTGTTGGATCGCGCGGTCTCGCTTGAGCGCCCSGAGACCCGGAGATTGCCCGGTTTCAGCGACGACAACGTTCACAGAGAGGACAGTTGCAAGATCCACACAGACAACRCAACACAGACACAACGATAACTCCGGGACGACTTGGTCAGCGGCACAACATGTATTCAGCGTGCCGGACACACGCTGTTTATTTAGCCCGGCTGTGGACAATGGCTGGAGTTTCGCCTGGACTGAGGTGGCGTGCCTCATGGATTTTATTGTTTTCCCTGTTTATCCACTACACAACAGCTCAAGGTAAGATGATTCCGTTTATGTAGCCTACCAGTACAGGCTTTATGTCCCTTTGCCATTCAGTGCTTTCGTGCAACAACAAGTGAATGAATCGTCCCCATGTCCGCATCTGTGGACTTTGAAGGCGGTACTGTTTAGCCTATGCCTACACACAAAAAAGTGAGGGTTCCTCAAGGGTTCTTTGGGAAAGGTGGTGGTTCTATGTGGAACCATAGTGACCCAAAGAACCCTTTGAGGCCTTCAAATGGTTCTTTGCAGTTCAAAAAAGGGTTATTTTAGTGATCATTAAAATGTAGGGGCGGTGGCTCGTTTAGGTTTTATTTTGGGACATGGTTTGTGCACATCTCTTTTTGTGCAGCCGCGAGTGTCAWTCCAGTTTGTCTTACCTGTTGTGTTATGCTATTTCGTGTTWWATATGACTATGACCAGTGATGGTATCTTGTAAAAGACTCATGGATGGCCTATTGTCATTTGAAAAAGGTTGACTAAGTCTCCTCAGGGACCCAAAGCTGCTTCAGAGCGAGCACACCWGATTGAACTAGTTAATAAACATAATAAAACCTGTGMAATTTTAACAATATAATATGGCTATTAAACAATTTTTTTTTTTTATGGCTCTACAAAAAAACCTTTGCGATTGAGAGAGGTTATTTATAAATGTTCTATAAAGAACCATATAAAAGGGTTCTATATAGCCCCCAAGGGTTGTAACCATGGTGGAACCCTTTTTGGTGCTATATAGAACCTTTTTTAGGGGTTCTAAGATAATCCATCCCCCTGACAGGTGTGGCATATCTAGAAGCTGATGAAACAGCATGATCATTACACTGGTGCACCTTGTTCTGGGGACAATAAAAGGCCACTCTAAAATGTGCAGTTTTGTCACACAACACAATGCCACAGATGTCTCATGTTTTGAGGGAGAGTGCAATTGGCATGGTGACTGCAGGAATGTCCACCAGAGGTGTTGCCAGAGAATTTAATGTTAATTTCTCTACCATAAGCCATCTCCAGTACYTCCAACCCGCCTCACAACCGCAGACCATGTGRATGGCGTCGTTTGGCGAGACGTTTTGCTGATGTCAACGTTGTGAACAGAGTGCCCCATGGTGGCGGTGGGGTTCTGGTATGGGCAGGCATAAGTTACGGACAACAAACACAATTGCATGTTATTGATGGCAATTTGAATGCACAGAGATACCGTGACGAGATCCTGAGGCCCGTTGTCGTGCCATTCATCCGCCACCATCACTTCATGTTTCAGCATGACAATGCATGGCCCCATGTCGCAGRGGTCTGTACACAAGATGAAAATCTCCTAGTTCTTCCTGGATATTCACCAGACGTTTGGGATGCTCTGGATTGACGTGTACGACAGCGTGTTCCAGTTCCTGCCAATATCCAGCAACTTCGCACAGCCATTGAGGAGTGGGACAACATTCTACAGGCCACAATCAACAGCCTGATCAACTCTATGCAAAGTAGATGTGTCGTGCTGCATGAGACACATTGGGATCCCACCAAATACTGACTGGTTTTCTGATTCATGACCCTACCTTTTTTTTTACGGTATCTGTAACCAACAGATGCTTATCTGTATTCCCCGTTATGTGAAATCCATAGATTAGGGGCTAATGAATGATTGTAATTGACTGATATCCTATATGAACTGTAACTCAGTCAAATCTTAGAAATCGTTGCATGTTGCATTTCTATTTTAGTTCAGAATAGAACCTTGGGAAAGGTGTTTTATAGCATCATACAGGTTCCATTTAGAAACGTATGAGCATGGTTCTAGTAAAAGGTATACCACCAAAAAGGGTTCCGCTATGGTTAAAAGCTTAATAACCTTTATTTGGCACTATATAGAACCATTTGTTATTAGTGTGTCTCAGACACACGCACACACACACACACACACACAAAAAAACAGGAGCCTGAGCCCAGCGGTGGTTAAAACTGTGTCAAGCCGCTCTGCTCTCTGCAGCCATGACTGTGTTTATTAAACGGCCTGTTCCCCAGATACCTCCTCGCCACCACTGGTGTGGTGTAAAAAAGGAACCCAATGTCTTGAATTATGGACATTTTTTATTCCGTCATTCACCTCTCTCTCTCTCTCTTTCCGTCCTCTCTCCCTCTTTCTATCCTCTCTCTCTCTTTCTATCCTCTCTCTTTCTATCCTATCTCTCTGTCTCTCTCTCTCTCTAACATGGCATGACAGTGCTTTTCTCTTGCAGTATAGTTGCATTACCACAGGGACAAGTTGGAGTACTTGACAGACGTCAGTGTACTCAACAACTAATCAATTCATCGATTCAATACAATTCATGAAGCTACTGTATTACGATTTGCTACACTGACCTCAAACTTGCTTTTACTTTACAAATAATGATGTATTGTATTGTATTTGACATCGGCAGTTGGAGTGCAATGCTTTTAATTGATGTCATTTGAATGAAAATAGACATTATTGTCTACTGTTATTAAACATAGTGTTGGGGCAAATATTATTCTGATGTTTGAACACTCGCTATGAATTTGCGATTAGAAGCCCAGCTGTGGACAAATGCTAATTTAATTAATAAATCCTAATTAATTAATCAAGCAGGGGTCCCATCGAGATGAATGTTTGCATAGCAAACAAGCAGCTGTAAATAAACAGATTCAACACATGCTGGTATTCATAAAATACTGTCAGGGCAAACACATGCTGAATGTGAAAAGAGACTTTTGGTTGTGTGTGTGTGTGTGTGTGTGTGTGTGTGTGTGTGTGTGTGTGTGTGTGTGTGTGTGTGTGTGTGTGTGTGTGTGTGTGTTGTGTGTTTTGAATGATTTATGTAGCCCTATTTTCTCACAGAGATGCGTATAGATAGCCACTTGTGGTACATTTTCACCCACTGGAGTTGATGTCCTCAAAGGGGTAGAAACCTTCAGTGTGCATTTAGTTGCAGAAGCCACGATGGTGGCTGGAGCATAAATTATTCTGATTTGTTGTTAAGCTTAGACCTGATCCCGAGAGGATGGAGGCCAGTGCCCGCTGTGCAGCCTTTCCCTAAGCAGGTAAAGAGAGAAGAAGGGTAGGCTCCTCTCTAGCACCCCTACCTGCACTTATATTGTTACTGGAAATGGATAGAAAAGTTCATGCAGGCTTTCAATTCTTCCTTGACGGTGTGCATTTAGAATCGTATTTTCTAAATATCTCACATCTCCACAATGTTCTATAGCTTGAGCCAGGTAGAGAGAGAATCCAAAAGCAGCGAGCGTGTCATCCTTTCCTCCTCCTTCCTCCTCYCCTCCTTGTGTCTGCAGCTAGCCGAGCAGCCAGTGGAGCAGTATGGTAATGTCATTGCGATTCAGGTATTGCTGCTGCTGGAGGGATGAGCTACGTTATGTCTGGAGATGTAGTATAAGCCCTCAGCAGCACTGTCCCACTCTATAATACAATGGCGAGGAGACTGGCATGCATTCCAAWTGGCACCCTATTCCCTACATAGTCCACTACTTTTCACCAGAGTCCTATGGGACCTGGTAAAAAAAGTAGTGCACCATAAAGGGAATAGGGTGCCATTTGGGACACAGACTAGGAGAAAACAAGCAGCGATATATATCCATCATTCATGAGGGCAGATCCTCTCCCTCTGACATTTACTGTGGATTGATAACTTACACATCATGGGATTAACATTCCTGACATTGTCTCACATGTACGCTTATGTGCATATGTAAAGGAAGATGGAGGAGTTATAGCTGTCAATGTTCTTCTCTGCTCTGTCTATTCAGCTCTGGCAGCATTGTCTGCCTGGCCCAACTTTCATTATGGATTCAGGGGTCAGGACCCCCAGGAATTAATTGGACACTCTTCATACTGTCTCTGAGTGCAGCACTGCTCGTTGAGAGCAGAGTGACCTGAGCGCTGGGCCCTTTCCCTCCAATGATTAAAGGACATTAGGAGGCGTGCAGAGCAGAGCGACCTGACTCTGGACCAACAGCCCCGTCCGTTTTAATGTGAGTGTGTGTCCATCGCCCACATTTTAATGACTAGTCCAGGGAAATGGCCTTTCAACAGAGGCAGGGCCGGACGGCCTTGATCAGAGAGGACTGAAGCGTTGTAATGACACACATTAAAGACCACAGAGAAAGGAGCCAGCGATGATGCCCAGTATGCTGAATATCCACTGTCATATCAAACATCATTAAACCACATACTAGAACCCTCAAACTCAACTCTGGGCCCCGAAGRCACTGCGTTTTTACCTTGTTCACRTCTATTCAGGGACCGATTTGGACCTGGGACACCAAGTGGGTGCAATTAATTGTCAGCTAGAACAGAAAACCAGCAGGCTCCAGACTTCGTAGGGTAAGAATTAGAGGTCGACCGATTATGATTTTTCAACGCCGATACCGATTATTGGAGGACCAAAGAAAGCCGGTACAGATTAATGGGCCGATTTTTATATATATATTTGTAATAATGACAATTACAACAATACTGKATGAACACTTTCATTTTAACTTAATGTAATACATAAATTAAAATCWATTTAGTCTCAAATATATAATGAAACATGTTCAATTTGGTTTAAATAATGCAAAAACACAGTGTTGGASAAGAAAGTAAAAGTGCAATATGTGCCATGTAAAAAAGCAAACGTTTAAGTTTCCTTGCTTAGAACATGAGAACATATGAAAGCTCTGGTGGTTCCTTATAACCATGAGTCCTGCAATATTCCCGAGTTAAGGAAGTTTTAGTTGTAGTTATTAAGAATTATAGAATGTCAAAGGTATATGAAATACAAATGTATAGAGAGAAATAGTTCTATAATTCCTATAATAACTACAACCTAAAACTTTCTAACTGGGAATATTGAGGACTCATGTTATAAGGAACCAGCTTTCATATGTTCTCATGTTCTAAGCAAGGAACTTAAACGTTGCTTTTTTACATGGCACATATTGCACTTTTACTTTCTTCTCCAACACTGTGTTTTTGCATTATTTAAACCAAATTGAACATGTTTCATTATATATTTGAGACTAAATGATTTTAATTTATGTATTACATTAAGTTAAAATGAAAGTGTTCATCAGTATTGTTGTAATTGTCATTATTACAAATATATATATAAAAATCGGCCCATTAATCTGTACCGGCTTTCTTTGGTCCTCCAATAATCGGTATCGGCGTTGAAAAATCATAATCGGTCGACCTCTAATTCTTACCCTACGAAGTCTGGAGCCTGCTGGTTTTCTGTTCTAGCTGACAATTAATTGCACCCACTTGGTGTCCCAGGTCCAAATCGGTCCCTGAATAGAAGGTGAACAAGGTAAAAACGCAGTGACTTCGGGGCCCAGAGTTGAGTTTGAGGGTTCTAGTATGTGGTTTAATGATGTTTGATATGACAGTGGATATTCAGCATACTGGGCATCATCGCTGGCTCCTTTCTCTGTGGTCTTTAATGTGTGTCATTACAAGCTTCAGTCCTCTCTGATCAAGGCCGTCCGCCCTGCCTCTGTTGAAAGGCCATTTCCCTGGACTAGTCATTAAAATGTGGGCGATGGACACACACTCACATTAAAACGGACGGGGCTGTTGGTCCAGAGTCAGGTCGCTCTGCTCTGCACGCCTCCTAATGTCCTTTAATCATTGGAGGGAAAGGGCCCAGCGCTCAGGTCACTCTGCTCTCAACGAGCAGTGCTGCACTCAGAGACAGTATGAGAGTGTCCAATTAATTCCTGGGGGTCCTGACCCTGAATCCATAATGAAAGTTGGGCCAGGCAGACAATGCTGCCAGAGCTGAATAGACAGAGCAGAAGAGAACATTGACAGCTATAACTCCTCCATCTTCCTTTACATATGCACATAAGCGTACATGTGAGACAATGTCAGGAATGTTAATCCCATGATGTGTAAGTTATCAATCCACAGTAAATGTCAGAGGGAGAGGATCTGCCCTCATGAATGATGGATATATATCGCTGCTTGTTTTCTCCTAGTCTGTGTCCCAATGGCACCCTATTCCCTTTATGGTGCACTACTTTTTTTACCAGGTCCATAGGACTCTGGTGAAAAGTAGTGGACTATGTAGGGAATAGGGTGCCATTGGAATGCATGCCAGTCTCCTCGCCATTGTATTATAGAGTGGGACAGTGCTGCTGAGGGCTTATACTAACATCTCCAGACATATACGTAGCTCATCCCTCCAGCGCAGCAATACCTGAATCGCAATGACATTACCATACTGCTCCACTGGCTGCTCGGCTAGCTGCAGACACAAGGAGGGAGGAGGAAGGAGGAGGAAAGGATGACACGCTCGCTGCTTTTGGATCTCTCTCTACCTGGCTCAAGCTATAGAACATGTGGAGATTGAGATATTTAGAAATACGATTCTAAATGCACACCGTCAAGGAAGAATTGAAAGCCTGCATGAATTTTCTATCCATTTCCAGTAACAATATAAGTGCAGGTAGGGGTGCTAGAGAGGAGCCTACCCTTCTTCTCTCTTTACCTGCTTAGGGAAAGGCTGCACACGGGCACTGGCCTCCATCCTCTCTGGGGATCAGGTCTAAGCTTAACAACAAATCAGAATAATTTATGCTCCAGCCACCATCGTGGCTTCTGCAACTAAATGCACACTGAAGGTTTCTACCCCTTTGAGGACATCAACTCCAGTGGTGAAAATGTACCACAAGTGGCTATCTATACGCATCTCTGTGAGAAAATAGGGCTACATAAATCATTCAAAACACACACCACACACACCACACACACACACACAACACACACACACACACACACACACACACACACAACACACACACACACACACAACACACACACACACACACACACACACACCACACACACACCAAAAGTCTCTTTTCACATTCAGCATGTGTTTGCCCTGACAGTATTTTATGAATACCAGCATGTGTTGAATCTGTTTATTTACAGCTGCTTGTTTGCTATGCAAACATTCATCTCGATGGGACCCCTGCTTGATTAATTATTAGGATTTATTAATTAAATTAGCATTTGTCCACAGCTGGGCTTCTAATCGCAAATTCATAGCGAGTGTTCAAACATCAGAATAATATTTGCCCCAACACTATGTTTAATAACAGTAGACAATAATGTCTATTTTCATTCAAATGACATCAATTAAAACATTGCACTCCAACTGCCGATGTCAAATACAATACAATACATCATTATTTGTAAAGTAAAAGCAAGTTTGAGGTCAGTGTAGCAAATGTAATACAGTAGCTTCATGAATTGTATTGAATCGATGAATTGATTAGTTTTGAGTACACTGACGTCTGTCAAGTACTCCAACTTGTCCCTGTGGTAATGCAACTATACTGCAAGAGAAAGCACTGCATGCCATGTTAGAGAGAGAGAGAGACAGAGAGATAGGATAGAAGAGAGAGGATAGAAAGAGAGAGAGAGGATAGAAAGAGGGAGAGGACGGAAAGAGAGAGAGAGAAGGTGAATGACGGAATAAAACATTCCATAATTCAAGACATTGGGTTCCTTTTTTACACCACACCAGTGGTGGCGAGGAGGTATCTGGGGAACAGGCCGTTTAATAACACAGTCATGGCTGCAGAGAGCAGAGCGGCTTGACACAGTTTTAACCACCGCTGGGCTCAGGCTCCTGTTTTTGTGTGTGTGTGTGTGTGTGTGCGTGTGTCTGAGACACACTAATAACAAATGGTTCTATATAGTGCCAAATAAAGGTTATTAAGCTTTTAACCATAGCGGAACCCTTTTTGGTGGTATACTTTTACTAGAACCATGCTCATACGTTTCTAAATGGAACCTGTATGATGCTATAAAACACCTTTCCCAAGGTTCTATTCTGAACTAAAATAGAAATGCAACATGCAACGATTTCTAAGATTTGACTGAGTTACAGTTCATATAGGATATCAGTCAATTACAATCATTCATTAGCCCCTAATCTATGGATTTCACATAACGGGGAATACAGATAAGCATCTGTTGGTTACAGATACCGTAAAAAAAAAGGTAGGGTCATGAATCAGAAAACCAGTCAGTATTTGGTGGGATCCCAATGTGTCTCATGCAGCACGACACATCTACTTTGCATAGAGTTGATCAGGCTGTTGATTGTGGCCTGTAGAATGTTGTCCCACTCCTCAATGGCTGTGCGAAGTTGCTGGATATTGGCAGGAACTGGAACACGCTGTCGTACACGTCAATCCAGAGCATCCAAACGTCTGGTGAATATCCAGGAAGAACTAGGAGATTTTCATCTTGTGTACAGACCCTGCGACATGGGGCCATGCATTGTCATGCTGAAACATGAAGTGATGGTGCGGATGAATGGCACGACAACGGGCCTCAGGATCTCGTCACGGTATCTCTGTGCATTCAATTGCAATCAATAACATGCAATTGTGTTTGTTGTCCGTACTTATGCCTGCCCATACCAGAACCCCACCGCCACCATGGGGCACTCTGTTCACAACGTTGACATCAGCAAAACGTCTCGCCAAACGACGCCAATCACATGGTCTGCGGTTGTGAGGCGGGTTGGAGTACTGGAGATGGCTTATGGTAGAGAAATTAACATTAAATTCTCTGGCAACACCTCTGGTGGACATTCCTGCAGTCACCATGCCAATTGCACTCTCCTCAAAACATGAGACATCTGTGGCATTGTGTTGTGTGACAAAACTGCACATTTTAGAGTGGCCTTTTATTGTCCCCAGAACAAGGTGCACCAGTGTAATGATCATGCTGTTTCATCAGCTTCTAGATATGCCACACCTGTCAGGGGGATGGATTATCTTAGAACCCTAAAAAAGGTTCTATATAGCACCAAAAAGGTTCCCGGTTACAACCCTTGGGGGCTATATAGAACCTTTATATGGTTCTTTATAGAACATTTATAAATAACCTCTCTCAATCGCAAAGGTTTTTTTGTAGAGCCATAAAAAAAAAAATTGTTTAATAGCCATATTATATTGTTAAAATTACACAGGTTTATTTATGTTTATTAACTAGTTCAATCAGGTGTGCTCGCTCTGAAGCAGCTTTGGGTCCCTGAGGAGACTTAGTCAACCTTTTTCAAATGACAATAGGCATCCATGAGTCTTTTTACAAGATACCATCACTGGTCATAGTCATATTAAAAACACGAAATAGCATACACAACAGGTAAGACAACTGGTGAAACTCGCGGCTGCACAAAAAGAGATGTGCACAAACCATGTCCAAATAAAACCTAAACGAGCCACCGCCCCTACATTTTAATGATCACCTAAAATAACCCTTTTTTGAACTGCAAAGAACCATTTGAAGGTCAGAGGTTCTTTGGTCACTATGGTTCCACATAGAACACACCTTTCCCAAAGAACCCTTGAGGAACCCTCACTTTTTTGTGTGTAGGCATAGGCTAAACAGTACCGCTTCAAAGTCCACAGATGCGGACATGGGGACGAATTCATTCACTTGTTGTTGCACGAAAGCACTGAATGGCAAAGGGACATAAAGCCTGTACTGGTAGGCTACATAAACGGAATCATTTACCTTTGAGCTGTTGTGTAGTGGATAAACAGGGAAAAAAATAAAATCCATGAGGCACGCCACCTCAGTCCAGGCGAAACTCCAGCCATTGTCCACAGCCGGGCTAAATAAACAGCGTGTGTCCGGCACGCTGAATACATGTTGTGCCGCTGACCAAGTCGCTCCGGAGTTATCGTTGTGTCTGTGTTGGTTGTCTGTGTGGATTTGCAACTGTCCTCTCTGTGAACGTTGTCGTCGCTGAAACCGGGCAATCTCCGGGTCTCGGGGCGCTCAAGCGAGACCGCGCGATCCAACAATCGCCAACTGCTCAGAGGAACGGTATGTGAGCAGATCAATTGAAAGTTTGTACAGTCACACACAGGACTGAAATAATGCGGTAAATTCCAAATAACATGAGCCCATAAATGCAATTTTACGATAGGCTTATGCAATACCGCGGTCAATAAGTTAAGTATGTGTCCTTTAAACGGTAACCTTTTGGATAAAAATAGGAGCAGAGTCCATGTTGACTGCAGGATACAGAGCTTGGTGTTTTAGACACAATTGTAGCAGACACTGGCAATCGTGGCTTTCAGTCTGTATTGCAAGGAGGCAAGACCTATTTTTTTTATTTAGGCTACGAATTGCAACAAAACAGCCTGAACCTATCTGGTTCCTTTGAAAAAATATTTTTTCAGATTGCAGAGCAAAGTTAAATCATACACCATTCAATTCTCACAGCACCTGCATCGGAAGCAAGTATAAATCATAAAATATCAATATAGGCAACTATTTCAACAGAATAGTTGTCCCGTTTCCAT
>NW_019942551.1:372146-375636 GCF_002910315.2 Salvelinus sp. IW2-2015 | reverse complement strand
TCCTTATAACATGAGTCCTCAATATTCCCAGTTAAGAAGTTTTAGGTTGTAGTTATTATAGGAATTATAGAACTATTTCTCTCTATACATTTGTATTTCATATACCTTTGACTATTGGATGTTCTTATAGGCACTATAGTATTGCCAGCCTAATCTCYGGAGTWGATAGGCTTGAAGTCATAAACAGAGCTGTGCTTCAAGCATTGCAAAGAGCTGCTGGCAAACGCAGGAAAGTGCTGCTTGAATGAATGCTTACGAGCCTGCTGCTGRCTACCACRGCTCAGTCAGGCTGCTCTATCAAATATCAAATCATAGACTTAATTATAATATAATAAACACACAGAAATATGAGCCTTAGGTTATTAATATGGTCAAATCCGTAAACTATCATTTCGAAAACAAAACGTTTATTCTTTCAGTGAAATACGGAACCGTTCCGTATTTTATAGAATGGGTGGCATCCATAAGTCTAAATATTGCTGTTACATTGCACAACCTTCAATGTTATGTCATAATTATGTAAAATTCTGGCAAATTAATTACGGTCTTTGTTAGGAAGAAATGGTCTTCACACAATTTGCAACGAGCCAGGCGGCCCATACTGCTGCATAATACCCTGACTCTGCTTGCACAAAACGCAAGAAAAGTGACACAATTTCCCTAGTTAATATTGCCTGCTAACATTAATTTATTTGATCTAAATATGCAGGTATAAAAATATATACTTGTGTACTGATTTTAAGAAAGGCATTAATGTTTATGGTTAGGTACATTGGTGCAACGACATTGCTTTTTTCGCAAATGTGCTTATTAAATCATCACCCGTTTGGCGAAGTAGGCTGTGATTCGATGATAAATTAACAGGGACCGCATTGATTATTTACAACGCAGGACAAGCTAGTTAAACTAGTAATATCATCAACCATGTGTAGTTAACTAGTGATTATGTTAAGATTGATTGTTTTTTATAAGATAAGTTCAATGCTAGCTAGCAACTTACCTTGGCTCCTTGCTGCACTCGCGTAACAGGTGGTCAGCCTGCCACACAGTCTCCTCGTGGATCGCAATGTAATCGGCCATAATCGGCGTTCAAAAATGCCAATTACGATTGTTATGAAAACTTGAAATCATGCCAATTAATTGGTCGACCTCTAGTAAGAATTGAATACCATGTGCTAGAACATAATGAATTAACTAATTTAATATACTGTGTAGCTAGCAAGTTCTTTACAGTGTTTCTATCATGGAGACTTTAGTAAGGGAGGGTTCGGGTTTTTTTCTGGATAAAGTAGGGGCCAGGGGGCGTGGCAATGAGTGTATAGGTAGGGGGCAGGGGGTGTGGCAATGTGTGCGGTCAGCCCATTGCAGGATTTTAGAAAATATTTTAGGGGTTCTCATTTTGMAATATTTAAGCCAATTTCCTGCAATTCTGCAAATTTCTCTGTAGAGCTGAGAGAACATTTTGCAGTTTTCAAGCTAATTTCCTGRGATTCTACATATTCTGCCATGGAGCTGACAGAAAATGTAATGCATTTTGCCATGTAAAATTKTTTTGCTCAAACGTAATAATAAATCAATACTACTAAATTCATTGTTTTTGACATTTTCTATAAAATCACCGAAATAAAAGTCACCGAAATAAAAGCTAGACAGTCAGTGATAACGGAATTTCAATTCCCCCTGACTGGCTATCTTTTATTTTGGTGATTGTTAGTTCCCCAAGATTATATTATAAAAAAATATATAGAGGTCTATTATATTTTCTACATACTTTATATCTGGTTTTAGTCATTTAAGTTTACGTTTCTTCACCCCGAAAAAAAAAATACATATATAATTTACAGTACCAGTCAAAAGTTTGGACACACCTACTCAGTCAAGGGTTTTTCTTTATTTTTACTATTTTCTACATGTAGAATAATAATGAAGACATCAAAACTATMAAATAACACAGATGCAATCATGTAGTAACCAAGAAAGTGTTAAACAAATCAAAATACATTTTTGATTTTTCAAAGTAGCCACCCTTTGCCTTTTTGACATCTTTGCACACTCTTGACATTCTCTCAACTAGCTTCATGTGGAATGCTTTTCCAACGGTCTTGAAGGAATTCCCACATAAGCTGAGCACCTGTTGGCWATTTTTTCCTCACTCTACGGTCCAACTCATCCCAAACCATTTCAATTGGATTGAGGTCGGGTGATTGTGGAGGCCAGGTCATCTGATACAGCACCATCACTGTCCTTCTTTGTCAAATAGCCCGTACACAGTCTGGAGGTGTGTTTTGGGTCATTGTCCTGTTGAAAAACAAATGATAGTCCCACTAAGCGCAAACCAGATGGGATTTCATTTTTACTGCAGAATGCTGGTAGCCATGCTGGTTGAGCCATGCTGGTTGAGTGTGCCTTGAATTCTAAATAAATCACTGACAGTGTCACCAGCAAAGCACCCCCATACCATCACACCTCCTCCTCCATGCTTCACTGTGGGAACCACACATGCCGAGATCATCCGTTCACCTACTCTGCATCTCACAAAGACACGGTGGGTCAAACCAAAAATGTCAAATTTGGACTCATCAGACCAAAGGACAGATTTCCACCGGTCTAATGTCCATTGCTCGTGTTTCTTGGCCCAAGCAAGTCTGTTCTTCTTATTGGTGGCCTTCAGTAGGGGTTTCTTTGAAGCAATTCGACCATGAATGCCTGATTCACACAGTCTCCTCTGAACAGTTGATGTTGAGATTAGAGGACGACCGATTAATCGGAATGGCCGATTAAATTAGGGCTGATTTCAAGTTTTCATAGCAATCGGAAATTGGATTTTTGGACACCGATTTGGCCGATTAAAAAAAAATATTTTACACCTTTATTTAACTAGGCAAGTCAGTTAAGAACACATTCTTATTTTCAATGACGGCCTAGGAACGGTGGGTTAACTGCCTTGTTCAGGGGCGGAACGACAGATTTTTACCTTGTCAGCTCGGGGATTCAATCTTGCAACCTTACGGTTAACTAGTCCACGCTCTAACCACCTGATTACATTCACTCCACGAGGAGCCTGCCTGTTCGTGAATGCAGTAAGAAGCCAAGGTAAGTTACTAGCTAGCATTAAACTTATCTATAAAAAAACAATCAATCAATCAATCATAATCACTAGTTAACTACACATGGTTGATGATATTACTAGTTTATCTAGCGTGTCTGCGTTGCATATAATCGATGCGGTGGCATTCGCGAAAAAAGACTGTCCCAACGTGTACCTAACCATAAACATCAATGCCTTTCTTAAAATCAATACACAGAAGTATATATTTTTAAACCTGCATATTTAGCTAAAGAAATCCAGGTTAGCAGGCAATATTAACAGTTGAAATTGTGTCACTTCTCTTGCATTCATTGCACACAGAGTCAGGGTATATGCAACAGTTTGGGCCTTCTGCCGTTGCAAACTAATTTGCCAGAATTGTACGTAATTATGACATAAAGA
>NW_019942551.1:365411-372061 GCF_002910315.2 Salvelinus sp. IW2-2015 | reverse complement strand
AGATATATCTGCAACAGTTTGGGCCTCTTGGCCGTTGCAAACTAATTTGCCAGAATTGTACGTAATTATGACATAACATTGAATGTTGTGCAATGTAACAGGAATATTTTAGACTTATGGATGCCACCCGTTAGATAAAATACGGAACGGTTCTGTATTTCACTGAAAGAATAAACGTCTTTGTTTTCGAGATGATAGTTTCGGATTCGACCATATTAATGACCTAAGGCTCCTATTTCTGTGTGTTATTATGTTATAATTAAGTCTATGATTTGATAAGCAGTCTGACTGAGCAATGGTAGGCACCAGCAGGCTCGTAAGCATCATTCAAACAGCACTTTCTTGCATTTTGCCAGCAGCTCGTCGCTGTCTTCAAGCATCGCCTGTTTATGACTTCAAGCCTATCAACTCCAAGATTAGGCTGGTGTAACCGATGTGAAATGGCTAGCTAGTTAGCGGGTGCGCGCTATAGCGTTTCAAACGTCACTCGCTGAGACTTGGATTAGTTGTTCCCCTTGCTCTGCATGGGTAACGCTGCTTCGAGGTGGCTGGTGTCGATGTGTTCCTGTGTTCGAGCCCAGGTAGAGCGAGGAGAGGACGGAAGCATTACTATTACACTGGCAATACTAAAGTGCCTATAAGAACATCCAATAGTCAAAGGTATATGAATATAAATCGTATAGAAAGAAATAATCCTATGATTCCTATATATAACTACAACCTAAAACTTCTTACCTGGAATATTGAAGACTCATGTTAAAAGGGACCACCAGCTTTCATATGTTCTCATGTTCTGAGCAAGGAACTTCAATGCGGTTAGTTTTCTTACATGGCAAATATTGCACTTTTACTTTCTTCTCCAACACAGTTTTTTTTGCATTATTTAAACCAAATTGAACATGTTTCATTATTTATTTGAGGCTAAATTGATTTTATTGATGTATTATATTAAGTTAAAATAAGTGTTCATTCAGTATTGTTGTAATTGTCATTATTACAAATAAATAAATATCGGCCAATTAATCGGTATCGGCCTTTTTTGGTCCTCCAATAATCGGTATTGGTATCGGCGTTGAAAAATCATAATCGGTCGACCTCTAGTTGAGATGTGTCTGTTACTTGAACTCTTACTTGGATGCAGTTAACTCTAATGAACTTATCCTAATGACCTTCATGTCTTAAAGTAATGATGGACTCTCTTTTCTCTTTGCTTATTTGAGCTGTTCTTGCCATAATAGGGCTATCTTCTTTATACCACGCCTACCTTGTCAGAAAACAACTGATTGGCTCAAACGCATTAAGGAAAGAAATTCATTCCAGGTGACTACCTCATGAAGTTCGTTGAGAGAATGCCAAGAGTGTGCAAAGCTGTCATCAAGGCAAAGGAATCTAAAATATATTTAGATTTGTTTAACACTTTTTCGGTCACTATATGATTCCATATGTGTTATTTCATAGTTTTGATGTCTTCACTATTATTCTACAATGTAGAAAATAGTAAAAAATACAGAAAATTCCATGAATGAGTAGGTGTGTCCAAACCTTTGACTGGTACTGTATATAATAATATTAATTTTTTTTACAAAACGTTCAGACGGGCCCACCCAAGGATTTTAATGGGATGAACGTTATGGTTTTGCGAGGGAGGGTTATAATGCTTGTGCTATCGAGTGTTATTATGCTTGTGCTAGCTCGTAAAAGCTACATTACGGCATCAACATTGACTGTTTGTCTAACATTGTTCTTTCCAGCCATACATTGGCTGTTGTATTTGTGTTTAGAGGAAGGGACCCGTGGAGCGAGCTGAAAGCCCCCTATGACATGTGCTTCACAAAAGAATAGCTCCAATAACAACTTCCTTAAATAAACTAGGGTGAACTACAGCATACCGTCTCTCACAGTCTCTCTCTAGTCCTGATCCTTTCCTCATTTACTGGGCCTTATAGACACAATGTGCCCTGGTCGCCTGCTGTGTGTCATCTTTAACGGGGTTCTATTTTGGAACACTGAGCAGCAGGGGAGGACTCAATTGGAATGTCATGTTTGGCATACACTTATAAATCACTCAACATTAGATCCGATTAGCCTTACTGGCTTACAGTACAGGCAGGGAGCTAGACTTTAGGAGTTTTCAGAGAGAGAGAAGGAGAGATCGAAATGGCGAGTGAGAGAGAGTGACCAGAGAGAGAGAGAAGGAGGGAGAGGGATAATGAGGGAAAATGAGAGATAGAAATGGAGAGGGACAGTAAGAGTGAGAGAATGGCACTTGGTTACCACCAGAGAGAGAGATTGAGTAAGGCCCCTCTCTGGATGGAGGGATGAAGGCATGCCATTCAGATTAGTGTCCATGCGGATGGTGATGAGAGAAGGGGGTGCGTCATCTGCTTCATGGGGTCAATGGAAGTCTGTAGCTGGCTCCCCCGGCCTTCCRGAAATGTCGGGGATGTTTAGAATGGGCCTRATTTTTCGARCACCATCATGACCATTTAGATGCTYTCCTTGACCCCTTGACCATGATGTATGTAGCCTTGATTTAGTTCATCAAAATCTAACTTCGSTGTGCATGGCTAGCTAGGCCTCTGAGAACCACAATACGTCTGAAAAGTATTTATATAGCGAACATTTGAATCAAGGTCTCACTTATGTTGATTTTTTGTTGTTGTTCCGTTTCAAAGCCTCATGGTCTTTGGTGTGATCACAAGTGTCCTTGTTCAGCTGATATGAGATTGAGAGTAGAGGTAAAAGGAGACGTAACTAACACGAGCCAGCAGCAAGGTTCTTTACTATCCTAGGAAACAAGAGAGAAGAGGTAAAAGGATACGTAACCAGCACCAGCAGCAGGTTGTTAAATATTGTAATGGCCAGGTCAGCTCAACCTCATGGTCATGTTCTACACAATCTCTGTACCTCTCTGAACAATAGCACCAGTTTTAGTCTAACACAAAAGTCCAGCCTTGGAAAAAACACATACCTGTGCCTCAGGGCTCATCCAGCTTCACAAAAGTTTTATCGATCTAGTTTCTTCTCTGTTTGCCCAGTTTTCTGTTGATTCAGTTTCTTCTCTGTTTGCCCAGTTTTCTGTTGATTCAGTTTCTTCTCTGTTTGCCCAGTTTTCTGTTGATTAGTTTCTTCTCGTTTGCCCAGTTTCTGTTGATTCAGTTTCTTCTCTGTTTGCCCAAGCATCTTTCTGTCTTGATTTAGTTCTCTCTGTTTGGCCCAGTTTTCCCATTTTGATTTTAGTTCTTCTCTGTTTGCCCCACGGACATCCCTGGATAACTTGGTCACTTTTTATCCTGCCTCCTCTCCACCCAACACACATTGCTCTGCCTGCCTGCCCCGTGGCAGGACTCGGGAGGTCTGCCCCCTCTCGTGAACTTGCCGTGGCCAAGAGCAGAGCCTCAGGGTGATTAGATCAGGTAATGACCATGAATATGAATGACTTGACTTCTCCATAGGAGTCTCCTCCTCACCCTCTTCAGTACAATTATGGAATTTCAGAAGCTATTTTGAATACAGTGCATTRGGAAAGTTTACAGACCCCTTCACCTTTTCCACATTTTGTTACGTTACAGCCTTATTCTAAAATGTATAACATTGTTATTTCCCCTGATAAATCTACACACAATATCACATAATGACAAAGCAAAAACAGATTTTTAGACATTTTGGCAAATTTATTATTAAAAGAAACGACTGAAATATAACATTTACATAAGTATTCAGACCCTTTACTCAGTACTTTGTTGAAGCACCGTTAGCAGCGATTACAGCGTCAAATCTTCTTGGGTATGACACTACAAGCTGTATTTGGAGAGTTTCTCCCATTCTTCTCTGCAGATCCTCTAACGCTCAGGTTGGATGTGGAGCGTTGCTGCACAAGTATTTTAAGGTCTCTCCAGAGATGTTCGATCGGGTTCAAGTCCGGGCACAGGCTAGGCCACTCAAGGACATTCAGAGACTTGTCCCTAATCCACTCCTGCGTTGTCTTGGCTGTGTGGTTAATGTCGTTGTTCTGTTGGAAGGTGAACCTTCGCCCCCAGTCTGAGGTCCTGAGCGCTCTGGAGCAGGTTTTCATCAAGGACCTCTCTGTACTTTGCTCCGTTCATCTTTCCCTCGATCCTGACTAGTCTCCTCGTCCCTGCCGCTGAAAAACATCCTCACAGCATGATGCTGCCACRACCATGCTTCACAGTAGGGATGGTGCCAGGATTCCTCCAGACGTGACGCTGGTTTTATCTTGGTTTTATCAGACCAGAGAATCTTGTTTGTCATGGTCTGAGAGTCCTTTAGGTGCCTTTTGGCAAACTCCAAGCAGGCTGTCATGTGCCTTTTACTGAGAAGTGGCTTCCGTCTGGCCACTCTACCYTAAAGGCCTGATTGATGGAGTGTTGCAGAGATGGTTGTCCTTCTGGAAGGTTCTCCCATCTCCATAGAGGAACTCTGGAGCTCTGTCGGAGTGACCATCGGTTGACAGTGCACGTCAGAGCAAAAACCAAGCCATGATGTCGAAGGAATTGTTCGTAGAGCCCCGAGYCACAGTTCTGGGGATGGGTACCAACAGTTTTTTTGCATAAATGTCTAAAAACCTGTTTTTGCTTTGTCATTATGGGGTATTGTGTGTAGATTTATGAGGACATTTTTTTTTATTTAATCCATTTTAGAATAAGGTTTTAACATAACAAAATGTGGAAAAAGTGAAGGGGTCGTAATAATTTACGAATGCACTGTATATTTTCTTGGTCCTAGAATCATGAAATGTTCATAGTACATTGAGGGGAGTTATTGCTTTCAATACTCCCAAATAACATGAGTTTCATCCAACAACGGCACACTGTAGGCTATATCTACGCACAACCTTGCAATAGACTTCCCATACATAAATACACAGCCAAAATAACGATRGGGAGAACTAAAATCCAAWTGCAAAATAATGCTTTTTATTCATTGATGGAAATAGCAMTCAATGTAAATACATTTGACCGTATAGGTTKATTTGCATAATATAGTGGAATTAAACTGGCATGTGGGTATTTTCGTTAGTCATCATGTAGCCTATCTTATTTATCCAGCACAATACYTGCACACAGCATACAGAGCCTATTTTGAGCAGAATTTCTCCTGCAGCTCCTCAGCTTGTTGCTACTGGAGTAAAACTTGCATTTATAAACCCATTAATTGTGCCACCATTCAAGTGCAGGCAACAGGCTATCAGCGCATCACCACCACTTTACAATGTGAGCTGGAGGCAGTATGCATTTTGAAAACATAGGCCTACTTAAATGTTTCAAACCTGAATGTTTTACTTCATTTTATGACGCATGTCTTACCTTGCTTCAAAGTAGCCTATAGTCATATCCGACCATAGAAATGTGGAGGCAATTATTCTATAAAGACCTCATAGGCTGCGCGTAAGTTTAGAGTTTGGGGAAGCTTATGATTTGGCCTACAATTTCTAACTATCTGCGTGCCAGTTATGATTTTCATTTCATTTCAATAATAATGTTTTTGTTTCTCAAAAGCATTGTCACATGGTTAATCATAAAAATCTGAATTAAAAGTTTAAATTAGAGCACCAGTGTAACGTAGGGAGTCTGGAAGCAGGTGCATAAGTTCAGTTGATTAATAATATTATTATTACTACTACTACTACTACTACTACTACTACTACTACTAATAATAATAATAATAAAATAATAATAATAATAATAATAACGCCAATACAAAACAGGAGCTGTGTACTGAACATAACCAATACTGGCTGACGACTGAGGCAGCTGACGGCTATATGAAGGGAGAGTAATCACGGTGGTGATGAAGTCCAGGTGTGCTTAACGATGGGGAGCAGGTGTGCGCAATGATGGTTGCCAGGTCTGCGCAATGTGGGTTGCCAGGACCGGTGGTTAGTAGACCAGTGACGCCGAACGCCAGAGGGAGGAAGCAGGAGTAGGCGTGACAACCAGCCTCTGCCATATGGAACGTTGATACTCCGTGATCCATTGGCGGCTAACGAAATGAGCGCATGGAACTCAWAGCCTTAGCCTATAGGCCAATGCAGCAGTAGGCCTATTGTCAACTAAGTCAAAATTCATAAAGCCGACAAATAAAAACAGTATAAAATAGGATAAATTCAGGTTCTTTCAATTGCATTCATCTCTCTACTCAAGCTGTCTGCCTCCCTTTCTATATGTATTCATAATGGGGAATTGATCAAAATGAACAATCAAACGGCAAACAATTTACAGAATGAAACAATGATTGTGCAAGAATTGGCGGGAGAAAGCTGAGCCATTCTGGAGACTCACCTATGTCTTCCTCACACACCTCTCCCCTTCTTCTTGTCTCAACATTTTACAGTATATTTTACTCAAGACTCTTCACACTTATTTTATATGCTTTTCACTGACAGCCGCAACTCAATAATCAGCTAAGCCTATTGCCACGCGCTCTGCCCAAATTGCGGGCTTTCCAAATTTGTATTTATTTGATTTATTTTTATTTCACCTTTATTTAACCAGGTAGGCTAGTTGAGAACAAGTTCTTATTTACAACTGCGACCTGGCCAAGATAAAGCAAAGCAGTGGGACACAAACAACAACACAGAGTTACACATGGGATAAACAAACATACAGTCAATAACACAATAGAAAAAA
>NW_019942551.1:343901-363941 GCF_002910315.2 Salvelinus sp. IW2-2015 | reverse complement strand
TGTTTATTGTTTTGTTTGGCGTCATTTGGATTAAATAAAGAAAATGTACGCTAACCACGCTGCACCTTGGTCCTCTCCTTTCAACAGCCGTGACACAGGGCCCATTACATTTTSACTGACTAAAGAAAAGAGAGGTTTCAATGGCCTCTTTTAACAAGGTAACCATTACATTTTGACTGACTAAAGAAAAGAGAGGTTTCTTTGGCCTCTTTTCACTCTGTCGCTTAGCTGTGTAGGTACAGTAGATCTGTGAGTGTGTCCGAGTTTCCGTGAACCGGTAATAGCCGACTTTTGTCCCCAGAAAATTTTAAATAGAAAAGCCGATAAATAAAATAGCCGCCTGCCAATTGTCCAGGAGAAGAAGAAAAAATTGCCTTGGCGAAATAATGCTTTCTAGCCTATTTATGGATGGAAATACCAGTCGATGTAAATACATTTGACTGGTCATGCTATGGGTTCATTTGCATAATTTAGTGGAATGAAATGTAGCGTATTAGATCTCCTCTCTCTACATTTCTAATGGACATTTTCATCTCTGTCACGCATGCGCCCTTTTGACATGGTGTTTCCCCCGCTAATTGCATTATGGAACAAAGATTTGCGGGTGTCCTACTGCCTTTTGTGCATTGCTTATAATGTGAAGAAATAATAGTTGATCAACATTTTAAGCTAAACATTCTGATCTGTTGCATCAGACTCATTGCTTTAAAAAMAACAAATATATATGTAGCCTAGGCCTACTGGTTGTATGAATTTAGAATCTATAGTCCCACAAATGTCCCAGAGTCTGTTTGGAATACCATTCGTTTCTTGACAAGTTGACCAATAGAATAGGTKCACTTTTCTACTATGGGGGATAGTAGATTGACAGGCTAGTAATGTTGCTGTTGGTTACTGGTCATGTTGGCTGAGGAAAAGTACATGTGGAGAGTTATACTAACATCTTCAAAGTGCACATCAGAGTTTGGTAAGAAGGACGCACATCGTTGCATCCTGGACTTGCATGTTATGAATTACTATGATCTAAATGTCTGTCATTCTGATCACCGTGGGTGGACGCCCTAATCAGGTTACACCCCCAATGCACATGTGTGTCCGGTAAATTTCTCCAATGTCCAGTAAATTAAAATACTGCCGGTCAAATGTCCAGCGCCATATTTTCCCAACGGAAACCCTGGTGTGTGTGCGTTTGTGTGTGTGGGTTTGTTTATGGGTTTATCAAGCATTAATCTACACAGTAATATGCTGCCCAAGTATACATTTCCTACCTTCATTTATTATGCTGCTCGACAGCAGTCAGCCATTTCCCAATCTTCAAGTCATATGATTATATTGGATAATCCCTCATACTTACCAAAAAGGCCCCTTGTTAAAATGCTTGAGTAAATCCTTGTGTGATTAAAGCTCTCTGCTCTCATGCAGTTGTAGTATGTGCACACACACATTTGCATGCACACACACACAAGCACAATTGCACATGCACGCATGTACGCATGCATCCATAAACGTGCACACACACATTCATACAGTGCCACAAAAACCAACATACTCTCCAATATTTTCTCTAAATGGCCTCTCCCCAGTGAATAGTGTGGGTTCAAGGGCTCTGTCAATAAAGCATTTGGGCCATGGTGTGCTCAACAACTGTCCCCAGTGAGATATAAGGCCCTCATGTACTTGAGCTTGCCAAGTCATAGCCTCCTCAGCCCCTGATTGCACTCCCTGCTGACTGGGGTGGCAGCCATGGTGCCAGAGTGGAGAGAGAGGGCTGGACACACACACACACACACACACACACACCTGTCTCTTATACACATCTAGATGTGTATAAGAGACAGCACACACACACACACAGTGAGAGGACAGAGAGGGCTGGACACACACACACACACACAGTGAATGGACAGACGGGGCTGGACACACACACAGTGAGTGGACAGAGAGGGCTGGACACACACACACAGTGAGTAGACAGAGAGGGATGGAGAAACGTCTCTGTTTCACTACCAATCCTCTTGGGTCGCCACATCTGTCTTCAGAGATTGGCCCTAATAGTGTTCATACTGTATATTGCCAGGGTGTCAGACAGGAAAATAACATTTCACAACATGGTACACCTCAAACACTTGTTGAACACACACACACTCAGGCTAGGCGCATGCATACACACACAAAAACAAAACAGGCATATACACACCCATTTAGCTATATGTATGTTTTMGCCAGGATTTGTATCTCAATCCTAAATCCTATTCTGGCTTTAATACTATGCAGCAGATGGAGATAAGACTAACTCACAGGGCTATGACCCTCTACTGTACACAGATCATGATCCTGACAATGCCCTGCTCTGCAGAGGCCACTTCATGGTGGCACTGGTCACTGACATGGCCTGTTTGCTGTGTGTGTCCTAAATGGCGACCACATTTTATTTGTCACAAGCTTCATAAACAACAGGTGTAGATTAACATTGAAATACTTACTTACAGGCCCTTCCCAACAATGAAAAGAAAGAAAATAGAGAAATAATAGAAAAGTACACAATGGAAAATGATAACTTGGCTATATACATGTACCGAGGCGATGTGCAGGGGTACGAGGTCATTGAGGTAGARATGTACATATAACTAGGAATAAAGTGACTAGGCAACAGGATAMAAAATAAACAGTAGCAGCAGTGTATGTGATGAGTCAAAAAAAAATGTGTGCAAAAAGGGTCAATGCAGATAGTCTGGGTTGCTATTTGGTTAACCATTTAACTAACTATACTGGGGTATAAATTCCCTTTAAAGTGCGCAACTTTTGAACAGAGACTGCATAGGGGTCTGGTCAAAAGTAGTGAACTATAAAGGGAACATAACATTTTCATTTTATTTTTATTATACAATTTTTTTAACTGCATTTTTGGATGGTATGGTCCCTAATTGTAAGTAAGCGTTTCACTGTTATATTCGGCGCATGTGACTGATAAAATTGGATTTGACCAGATTTTTTATTTGAATAGGGTGCCAAGTGGGACACAGCCAATGTAATATCACAATTCTCCATTCTGCCCCTACTTCACTACCCTCATTGTCACGCAKGGCTTCTCCTTTTAATTTCTTCACTCCCTTTTCATCTCTGCCCTCCCTCCTTCTCGACACATTGAGCTGCATTACATTCCAATGGGTTTTAATTCCAACTTTTTAGAAAATTGTTCTCCCACGTAACTGTGCTCCTGACTCGGCTGTCTCTGACAGTCTGGGCTGTGTCTAGTAGCACGGCAGGGACACAACAGACCCACATGATGCGACTAACTCAGACAGCCTTATTTGCATATAGACTGCTTCTGTTCTGAAGCTTCGGCCTACCTTTACCTCTAATTTGAGGCCTGTCTGGAGTGGTACTGACCAGGTTTACCTCCCAAATGGCACCCRATTGCCTATAGAGTGCACRACTTTTGACTAGGGCCGATAGGTCAAATGTAGTGCACTATATAGGGACTAGGGTGCCATTTTGGATACAACCCAGGGCTGGCTGGTTGTCCCTCTCTGCCCAGTTTTAATTGGGTCTCTTTTCCCATCTGGCCGACTGGGACACATCAAGGCCATCGAAGGGGCAGCTGCATGCTCAATACCGCKACTCCTTTCCCCTCCCCTGATCTGGACAACACCCTCTAGGCTGATTGTGGATGACCTATTGACCCTTTGCGACACAGAGTRTTCAGCTGCTGCTCATTGTAACCTCTAAGCCACTCCCTTTTGGCTTTAGTAAGCTTGAATAAGCAACATGCTGGTTGTGATTGTTGGCCGGTTATTCCTGGTGAAATGGATGGTATGGTCCCTAATTGAGCAGCCGTTGTGTGAATGATAGGCCTCGTGTGAATGATAGGCCTCCTAGTATTAGTTTCTTCTGGTGTAGTTGAGAGAATACGTATCCTGTAATTCATAGGGAATATATATGTCATTCTATGGTTGAAAGTATTTGTTTCACATAGGCTTCCATATGCCAAAGCTTTTGAGCTAGTTTACTTACCCATAAATAGCTTTGCTGATGTGTGTGTGTTCATTGGTTGATCTCTATACTGTGTGTGTGTTCATTGGTTGATCTCTATACTGCGTGTGTGTTCATTGGTTGATCTCTATACTGCGTGTGTGTTTGTTTGTGTGCCGCTATTTACAGGTTGGAGCCTTTGAAGTATTGAGTCAGGGGAACATTGAGAGCGAGTTTGTGTGTGTAGTGTTTTTGAAGTTGCGGTCTTCTTCGATCCTTGTACAGATACCCACAGTGAGTAAGGCCCAGGCTTGATCAAACTTGGAACACGGGGAGCTGATAGAGAATGCATACCTTTTAGGGAATGGCATTTAAGCTCTGTTTGATAAGGCAGGGGTGTAGAAAGATAGTGAGCATCCCGGGGCTATCCTAGCCATTTCATCTCGAKGACCTTTACCCTCAAGCCAACCCACACATCCTCTACACTTCACCACGTCCAGCCTTCCCAAAATAGAGCTGTCATTGCTAGGCTTGGGGTGTATACCGTACTGTATATACCAAATACTAGGGGGATTTAGAAATAGCCACGGGATGGTTTTTCAATACCCCCAKTACCGTTGATACTATTTCTTTGAATTGTTTTCATACATTTGAATGTTTGTAGCTACTTTTTAAGTAAATACATGCAGACTACCTGCATGCAATATATTAGGAGATAAAGCAGATTGCGTTCTTCATTTCACCTGTCAAACTATTTTACATTATGAKGCTTACCGGTAGTCCAAAGTCACATATAGTTTGTTTACAGTCACACAACGATGAGAGACCGGAGCCTTGTGAGTCACTGTGGTGCATCACACACCAGGTGATCTAGTTACTGTAGGGAATTCACAACTAAATGTTTGCCAGCTAGATATCTTATACCTATTAAATTAYCTGTCTAAATTGTGCTAAATGATGTACAGTTGTGCATTTGGTTTAATAACTTAGCTAGTAGCTAGTTATATAGCTAAGTGGTTAGCTTCTTGCAATCAAGCTCCTCTTGGTAACAGCAAAGATCTCCTCCTAGATATGCCTTGATGTCTGATATTTATTTTYTGCAGCAAACTGTGAGTAGCATTTTTTWGTTACTTCTTTAACTTTATGATCTGGGATGTCTGTCCTGCAAATAGTTTGTCAGAAACGATCAAATGTTTGCATGCGTTTGTTAGCATTTAGATAGCATTCACTATGGCATTTTACATGTAGTTAACCTTCGGATTGAAAACAACCCCTTGTTATCCTAGAATGGCACAAGGTCATTATAAAGGTATGACAATCTGGATACCGCCCAAGCCTAGTCGTTACCCATCCATGTGAAACCATCCATGGACTGTGGATGCTTCCCAAATGGCACCCTATTCCCTATGTAGTGCTGTTGGTTTGTTCCCTATGTAGTAGCTTGTCTGTGTGCTCCCGTATGTAGTGCTGTGTGGTGTCCCTATGGTAGTCTGTGTGTGTGGTCCCATATGTGGTGCTGTCTATGTGTGCTGTTCCTAGTGTTTGTGTGCGTCACTATTGGTAAGTTTAGATGTGTAGATGTGATTCCCTATGTAGCTGCTGAGTGTGTGTTTCATGTATGCTGCTATGTTCGTTCCCTTTAGTGCTGGTGTTGTGTTCCCTATTTTAGTGCGTGTGTGTTAGTTCCCATATGTAGATGCTGGTGACTGGTGCTCCCTATGTAGTGCTGTGTGTGTGTTCCCTATGTAGTGCTGTGTGTGTGTTCCCTATGTAGTGCTGTGTGTGTGCACAATACTTTTAACCAGGACCCATAGTGCCCTGAATAGGGAATAGAGTACCATTTGGGATACTACCTCAGTTACTCCTAGAGCTGTGCTGTTACTCCATTTAATTTCACACCAGCCTTTATTAGTGCTGGAAAACAGTACACTCCTCAATATACAGTAGTATACTGAACGTCCTTTAGATGAGTTTTTGAGATGACCTCTGAAGATAATAATGAGAAGCCAGAGGTGCAGATGATGTGATTATGGACGTGTGCTTTCCTGCACTGTGTAAGGGTACTATTATGCAAACCAGAACAGGCAGGGAAGGGAAGGTCTTTTTTACCGGTGACCACGCAGTATGTGTACAGTATGTGTGTTTGTGGTGTAATTGCGTGCATGCGGTGCATGTGTGTGTGTACATTTACCCTGTATGCAGTGTGTGTGTGTATGCAAGAATGTGGTGTGTGTGTGTTTACATGCGTGCGGTGTGTGTGTGTCACAGTGTGGCGGCATGAAAATAGGCGTGGACCCCAGCATGACACAGCTTCAGTAGGCTATTTAAGCCCTCGTGCAGCTCCTTGTGTGTTTATGATGGAAATGCAATCAGATTGGCTGGAGCTCAGGAAGTCACCTCTGAACCCTGTAATAGCAGGGAGGTGTGTGTGTTTGTCTCGTGTGTGTCTGTGTGTGAGAGTCTGTAACACTCACTCTCCCTCTCTSTGTGTGTGTGAGTCTAGGAATGGGCCATGCAGTAATCTGAGCACATCTAAGCGATCCTTTCACTGTCATCATGTCCCAGACATGCTGTCACACACTCTACTCCCCTGGGGCTGTAATGATCTGGCTGCTATATGACAAAAACACTCACAGAAAATCTCACCATAGATCATGAAAATATTCCCCAGACTTCTAGAAGCCCTGCGTGATATACTATATCTGTATATGAATAGGCTACTCAAAGGCCTTTTCTGCCTTTTTGTTTATTCGATTCTCTCTTTTAGAAGCCAGCCACCGACCAACAGATAAATTCAGCGCCAGCCATCACGAGGATAGAATGGTAGCTAGCCACGGTTCTGATCGATTCAGATCATCGCCCTATCTTAAACAGACAGACATCTCATCAACCATAAACCCCCCCTTCCCTCTCTCTCTCTCTCTCTTCTCTCTCTCTCTCTCTCTTCTCTTCTCTCTCTCTCCTCTCTTCTCTCTCTCTCTCTCTCTCTCCTCTCTCTCTCTCTCTCTCTCTCTCTCTCTCTCTCTCTTCTCTCTCTCTCTCTCTCTCTCTCTCTCTCTCTTCTCTCTCTCTCTCCTCATCTACTCTCTTCCTCTCTCTTTCCTCTTCTCCCTCTTCTCTCTCTCTCTCTCTCTCTCTTCTATCTTCTCTATTATCTCTCTCCTCTCTCCTCTCTTCCCACCATGCCATAGACAGGCCTAATGCTGGCCTCTCTATTTAACCCATTCGACATCAAAAATAATGGGGCCTCTCTCTGTCTCTCTCTCTTTTCTTCTCTCTCTTTCTCTCTCCCTGGTTGGATTAAGCAGCTGTAACCATATGCTACTGTACACAATTACACTGCTATTTTGACCAAGGGAAACAGCTGTTGCCATTTTGAAATAAAGATTGTAATTGCACTAACTTTGATTTGTAGGGCACTTTCCTTTGATGAGAGAACGCATTTACGTGTTACATAATAATAGATGTGGAATGAGTGAAAATAATAGACCCAGGGATAGAATGTTTCCCCTTCAGATTTTTCCTCCAGATGTATTCCCATAGAGTAACATTGTCTGCTGGGAGGCCAGTTTTATTACMTATTGCACATTATAACTTTGTTATGAATATGTTTATTCATTTCCGTTGAAATCGGACTGTTTATATTCCGGGGGCATAGTTGTGTATTCAAGTCGAATGCTGTGTCCCTCTGCTGATACAATAAAGCASGGATCATCAGTTAGATTTAGCCACTGGCCCATTTTCTTTTCTTGAGTGAATAGTCAGGGGGCCGGAACAAAGTTACAAATCATTTGTAGACTGCAAACCTCAAGAAGCCTAAACAGATATAATATTTTACTAAAACATATTATTTCAAACATTGCTTACATTTGTATACAATCACATATATCTCTCTACTATGGGTGGGAATGCACATTTCCAAAATGTAAAACATTAGTAGCTGATTGGTTTGTGTTTTTAAAGTCTTAATTCCAACAATTAAACATTTCAACTTTTGGCTCAGAAAATAAAATCGCCCGCGGGRCAAGTCCGTCCTGTGGGCCGCCAATTGGGGAACCCTGCAWTAGAGTATCACCTTCCCTTCTCGCCAGCTATCGTTTGTTATGCAGCTTGACCACTAATCTTCCCGGTAATGCAATGCACCGCTGCAGTCACATCAGATGTGGCATTCCCAAATATTCTGTTTCTTCCTGTGCTCTGGATKTGACAAGAGCTGACTTAGTGRCTGCGTCCCAAARGACACCCTATACCCTACGTAGTGAACTACMTTTGACCYGGGCCCATAGGGGGCTCGTCCCATATGAAGGGAATAGGGTGCCATTTAGGACGCAGGGAGTGTTTACAACCCCTATCCCCATCACTCTGCCCCTGCCAAAACCTTCTGCACCGTCAGCCTATGACTACACTGCAGCATTGTGACAGGCACAGGAGCTTGTAATGTTGTGATCTGCCTGTCATTTTCCCAGACAGCCTCCTAAATGATACATGAGAATGATAAKACGTAAAATGTTCTGCTATGAGCTGTGTGTCATCCTCACTGGGTGTAGTAGTGTATTCCCATATTGGAGCTAGCTGGTTCAATCATCGCCACATGTATTGCACTCGTCACTCACCGAAATCTCACCCAGGGATCAGCTCGGTAATTTGACATCAACATGGATCTTAGTCATCCTCAGTGGAGATTGCATTGCAAATGATCCCTTGTTGAAGTTCACCGGGTACGAGAGAGATAGTGAGACAGCAGAGACAGAACAGTGACAGAGGAGAAGTAGGGAGAAAGAGAGAGAGAGAGAAACAGAGAGGTAGAGAGAAGAGAGAAAGAGAAAGGGAGTTAGAGAGGGAGAGAAAGAGAGAGACAGAGGGACAGAGAGACAGAAGAAGAGAAAGACAGAGAAAGGGAAAGAAATAGAGACAGACAAAGAGAGAATAAAGAATAGAATAGGTGGAACATGTGGTGAGTAAAAATCATAAGGGAGGGAGAGACTGGGTGAAAGTCAGAAAAGTGGGAGAAGACGTGAGGTGGATTCGGTGTCGGACCCACTGACAGTTAAAGTTTGTCTTTCCCATCCATACCTCAGTATCCAGCAGTATAGGTTATTATCTGGATTAATAATTCATTCGTCTCACCATGGTTCTGGCTCTGACCGCCTAGCGTGTTGAAATATAAAAAGCTAAATGATAGATACGTTTCTCTGTATTGCGGAGACATTCTCTTTCTTTCATAATTAGCCGGCTATTGAACTCCGCCACTGAATGGGAGCGCGGCTAGGGAATGCTTAATGATGACAACCCGGCTACTCTGGATGAGACGGGCTGCAGAATAGGACTGTTTCATTTAGTCATCCAGTTGACAAATGACTAAATCAGTCCACTCTCTGGTACTTCTTTAAAAGAACATGCATGGATATTATCGTCGCTTTTTAAGTTCTGTCAGGATTTGATTGCTCTTCCTCGTTTGACTTTCAGCAGTCTTCAGAGAGAGACTGACTTTCAGCAGTCTTCGAGAGCTCGACTTTTAGCAGTCTTCAGAGAGAGACTGACTTTCAGCAGTCTTCAGAGAGAGACTGACTTTCAGCAGTCTTCAGAGAGACTGACTTTCAGCAGTCTTCAGAGGAGAGACTGACTTTCAGCAGTCTTAGAGAGACTGACTTTCAGCTGTCTTCAGAGAGAGACTGATTCAGCAGTCTTCAGAGAGGACAGAAACTTTCAGCAGTCTTCAGAGAGAGACTAACTTTCAGCAGTCTTCAGAGAGAGACTGACGTTCAGAATCTTCAGGAAGACTGACGTTAGAAGTATTGCAGAAGACGACGTTCAGAAGTATCAGAGAGAGAAGAACAACTTTCAGCAGTTCAGAGTGAGACTGACGTCAGACGTCTTCAGAGAGAGACTGACGTTCAGAAGTCTTTCAGAGAACTGACTTTCAGTAGTTTTCAGAGAGAGACTGACTTTCAGTAGTTTCGAAGAGAGACTGACGTTCAGTAGTTTTCAGAGGAGACTGACTTTCAAGTATCAGAGGACTGATTTCAGTAGTTTTCAGAGAGAGACTGACGTTCAGTAGTTTTCAGAGGAGAGACTGACTTTCAGTAGTTTTCAGAGAGAGACTGACTTTCAGAAGATTCAGAGAGAGACTGACGTTCAGAAGTATTCAGAGAGAGACTGACTTTAGTATTTAGAGAGAGATGACTTTCATGTAGTTTTCAGAGAGAGACTGTTTTACGTTCAGTAGTTTTCAGAGAGAGAGACTGACTTTCAGTAGTTTCAGAGAGAGACTGACTTTCAGAAGTATTCAGAGAGAGACTGACGGTTCAGAAGTATCAGAGAGAGACTGACGTTCAGTAGTTTTCAGGAGAGAGACTGACTTTAACAGTTTTCAGAGAGAACTTTCAGCATCTCAGATAGAGAACTTTCAGCAGTTTTCAGAGAGACTGACTTTCAGCAGTCTTCAGATAGAGACTAACTTTCAGCAGTTTCAGAGAGACTGACTTTCAGCAGTCTCACAGAGGACAGAACAACTTTAGCAGTCTTCAGAGAGAGACAGAAAACTTTATCAGAGTTTTCAGAGAGAGACTAACTTTCAGCAGTTTTCAGAGAGAGACTAACTTTAGCAGTTTCAGAGAGAGACTAACTTTCAGCAGTTTTCAGAGAGAGACTAACTTTCAACAGTTTTCAGAGAGACTACTTTCAGCAGTCTTCACAGAGAGACAGAAAGACTTTTCAGCAGTTTTCAGAGAGAGACTAACTTTCAGCAGTTTCAGAAGAGACTAACTTCAAGTTTCAGAGAGACTGACTTTCAGCAGTTTCAGAGAGAGACTATTACATGTTCAGAGAGACTGACTTCAGCAGTCTTCACAGAGAGACAGAACAACTTTCTAGCAGTCTTCAGAGAGAGACAGAAAACTTTCAGCAGTTTTCAGAGAGGACTATTAAGTCAGAAGACTACTTTCAGCAGTTTTTCAGAGAGAGACTACTTTTCAGCAGTTTTCAGAGAGAGACTAACTTCAGCAGTTTTCAGAGAGACTGACTTTTCAGCAGTCTTCACAGAGAGACAGAACACTTTTCAGCAGTCTTCAGAGAGAGACTAATTTTCAGCAGTTTCAGAGAGACTGACTTTCAGCAGTTTCAGAGAGAGACCTGAGTTCAAGTGTTTTCAGAGTGGAGACTGATTTCAGTAGTTTTCAGAGAGAGACTGACTTCAGAGTATTCAGAGAAGCTGACGTTCAGAAGTATTCAGAGAGAGACTGACTTTCAGTAGTTTTCAGAGAAGAGCTGATTTCAGTAGTTTTCAGAGAGAGACTGACGTTCTTAGTTTTCAGGAAGGACTGCTTTCAGTAGTTTTCAGAGAGAGACTGACTTTCAGAAGTATCAGAGAGAGACTGCAGTTCAAGAGTATTCAGAGAGAGACTGACGTTCAGTAGTTTTCAGAGGAGACTGATTTCAACAGTTTTCAGAGAGACTGACTTTCAGCAGTCTTCAAGATAGAGACTAACTTTCAGCAGTTTTCAGAGAGACTTGGACTTTCAGCAGTCTTCAGATGAGACTACTTTCAAGCAGTTTTTTTAGAGAGAGATAACTTTCAGCAGTTTTAGAGGAGACTGACTTTCAGCAGTCTTCACAGGAGAACAGAAACTTTCAGCAGTCTTCAGAGGAGACAGAAAACTTTCAGCAGTTTTCAGAGAGAGACTACTTTCAGCAGTTTTTCAGAGAGAGACTAACTTTCAGCAGTTTTCAGAGAGACTAATTTCAGACGTTTTCAGAGAGACTAACTTTCAGCAGTTTTCAGAGAGACTGACTTTCAGCAGTTCTCAGAGAGAAGAAAATTTCAGCAGTCTTAGAGAGAGACTATTTTCAGCAGTTTCAGAGGACTGACTTTCAGCAGTTTCAGAGAGAGACTAACTTTCAGCAGTTTTCAGAGAGACTGACTTTCAGCATCTTACAGAGAGACGAACAATTTCAGCAGTCTTCAGAGAGAGACTAACTTTCAGCAGTTTGTCAGAGAGAGACAAACTTTCAGCAGTTTTCAGAGGAGAAGGACTAACTTTCAGCAGTTTTCAGAGAGAGACTAACTTTCAGCAGTTTTTCAGAGCGAGACAGAACAACTTTCAGCAGTCTTCAGAGAGAGACTAATTTTTAGAGTCTTCAGAGAGAGACTAACTTTCAGCAGTTTCAAGAGAGACTACTTTCAGCAGTCTTCAGAGAGAGACTAACTTTCAGCAGTCTTTCAGAGAGAGACAGAACAACTTTCAGAAGTCTTCAAAGAGAGACTGACTTTCAGCAGTTTTCAGAGAGACCAACTTTCAGCAGTCTTCAGAGAAAGCTGACTTTAGCAGTTTTCAGAGAGAGACAGAACAACTTTCAGGCAAGTCTTCAGAGAGAGACTAAACTTTCAGCAGTTTTCAGAGAGAGACTAACTTTCAGAAGTCTTCAGAGAGAGACAACTTTCAAGCTCTTTTCAGAGAGAAAGACAACTTTCAGCAAGTTCTTAGAGAGGACGACTAAGCAGTTTTCAGAGAGAGAACCTAATTTCAGCAGTTTCTCAGGAGAGACTGACTCTCAGTAGTTCTTTCAGAGAGAGACTGACCTTTTCAGCAGTTTAGAAGAGACACACTTTCAGAGTTTCAGAGAGACAACCAACTTTCAGCAGTCTTCAGAGAGCAGACTAACTTTTCAAGCAGTCTTAGAGAGAGACTTCATCATTTCATAAGAGAACACGTTTAAGAAGTCAGAGAAAGTTTCAGACAGTTCTTCAGAGAGACTGAACTTTCAGCATTTTCGAAGTACTCAGCTAAAGAGCAGACTTTCAAGCAGAAGCTTTCTGCTAACAGACTAATTATCCGCAGCATACTTACTACACTGAATAGCGATCACGAATAGGCTTGTGTGCAATCTTGAACATGTCTTACTGACTATGTTGGAGTATTTGTGGCTAATCCGAAGAGAGAGTTGTAGATGGTTTTCGAAGATGATGTTGTGTTCAGAGATTTAGATGATTGTTGAGTCAGAAAATTTTTAAAGCAAAATGGGGAGATGGGTGTGTAGAAGAGTGATTCGTTGTAAATGAGAGAGTGTTATATTTCCGAGAAGTAGAAGTGAAATGAATTGTATTTAGATTTCGAGAGAGAGAATTGTCAGAAGTGAGCTGACTTTCATGTCGGTAGTAGGAGAGGTGAAGGACTGATTTCAGAGTCTCAAAGAGAGATGATGTCAGAACCAGAGCATGTATTGTCGCATTATTCAGAGAAGAGAGGATGACGTGTTGCGTTTTTTAGACAGAGAGCTAGAAGCTGTGGTCAGTTAGTTTAGAAGAGATGTTGGATTGGTGCTGTGTAATCTAAGCAGAGAGAGCTGAATGATGTGACTTCGGGGAGCTATCACTGCTACTACACTGATCATAGTGATGTCATTTCAAGAGTTGAAAGAGGGGATTTGGTGTTGCAAATGCCTTAAAAAACATAAAGTTCTGCTGCTGACTGAAGCTAGATGTGTAGAATGGATGGTTGTGTGTTAGTTTCGAGAGAGAGGAGATGTGTAGAATGGATGGTTGTGTGTTAGTTTCGAGAGAGAGGAGATGTGTAGAATGGATGGTTGTGTGTTAGTTTCGAGAGAGAGGAGATGTTGTAGAATGGATGGTTGTGTGTTAGTTTCGAGAGAGAGGAGATGTGAGAATGGATGGTTGTGTGTTTTGTTTCGAGAGAGAGGAGATGTGTAGAATGGATGGTTGTGTGTTAGTTTCGAGAGAGAGGAGATGTGTAGAATGGATGGTTGTGTGTAGTTTCGAGAGAGAGGAGATGTGTGTAGAATGGATGGTTGTGTGTTAGTTTCGAGAGAGAGAGGAGATGTGTAGAATGGATGGTTGTGTGTTAGTTTCGAGAGAGAGGAGATGTGTAGAATGGATGGTTGTGTGTTTAGTTTCGAGAGAGAGAGGAGATGTGTAGAATGGATGGTTGTGTGTTAGTTTCGAGAGAGAGGGATGTGTTAGAAATGGATGGTTGTGTGTTAGTTTTCGAGAGAGAGGAGATGTGTAGAATGGTGGTTGTGGTGTTAGTTTTTCGAGAGAGAGGAGATGTGTAGAATGGATGGTTGTTGTGTTATTTTCGAGAGAGAGAGATGTGTAGAATGGATGGTTGTGTGTTAGTTTCGGAGAGAGAGGAGATGTGTAGAATGGATGGTTGTGTGTTAGTTTCGAGAGAGAGGAGATGTGTAGAATGGATGGTTGTGTGTTAGTTTCGAGAGAGAGGAGATGTGTAGAATGGATGGTTGTGTGTTAGTTTCGAGAGAGAGGAGATGTGTAGAATGGATGGTTGTTTGTTTGTTTCGAGAGAGAGGATGTGTAGAATGGATGGTGTTGTTAGTTTCGAGGAGGAGATGTGTAGAATGGATGGTTGTGTGTTAGTTTCGAGAGAGAGGATGTGTAGAATGGATGGTTGTGTGTAGTTTGAGAGAGAGGAGATGTGTAGAATGGATGGTTGTTGTTAGTTTCGAGAGAGAGGAGATGTGTAGAATGGATGGTTGTGTGTTAGTTTCGAGAGAGAGGAGATGTGTAGAATGGATGGTTGTGTGTTAGTTTCGAGAGAGAGAGTGTGTAGAATGGATGGTTGTTGTTAGTTTCGAGAGAGAGGAGATGTGTAGAATGGATGGTTGTGTGTTAGTTTCGAGAGAGAGAGGAGATGTGTAGAATGGATGGTTGTTGTTTAGTTTCGGAAGAGAGAGGATGTGTAGAATGGATGGTTGTGTGTTAGTTTCGAGAAGAGAGGAGATGTGTAGAATGGATGGTTGTGTGTTAGTTTCGAGAGAGAGGAATGTGTAGAATGATGTTGTGTGTTAGTTTCGAAGAGAGAGATGTGTAGAATGGATGGTGTGTGTTAGTTTCGAGAGAGAGAGATGTGTAGAATGGATGGTTGTGTGTTAGTTTGGAGAGAGGAGATGTGTAGAATGGATGGTTTGTTGTTTGTTTCGAGAGAGAGGAGATGTGTAGAATGGATGGTTTGTGTGTTAGTTTCGAGAGAGAGGGATGTGTAGAATGGATGGTTGTTGTTTAGTTTCGAGGAGAGAGGAGGGATGTGTAGAATGGATGGTGTGTGTTTAGTTTCGAGAGGAGGAGATGTGTAGAATGGATGGTTGTGTGTTAGTTTCGAAGAGAGGAGATGTGTGAATGGATGGTTTGTGTGTTAGTTTCGAGAGAGAGAGATGTGTAGAATGGATGGTTGTGTTTGTTTCGAGAGAGAGGAGATGTGTAGAATGATGGTTGTGTGTTAGTTTCGAGAGAGGAGATGTGTAGATGGATGGTTGTGTGTTAGTTTCGAGAGAGAGGAGATGTGTAGAATGGATGGTTGTGTGTTAAGTTTCGAGAGAGAGGAGATGTGTAGAATGGATGGTTGTGGTGTTTTGTTTCGGAGAGAGGAGATTGTAAATGGATGTTGTGTGTTAGTTTTCGAGAGAGAGGAGATGTGTAGAATGGATGGTTGTGTGTTAGTTTCGAGAGAGAGGAGATGTGTAGAATGGATGGTTGTTTGTTTCTGTAAGCCTAGTGCGTCTGTAACACCCAGACGCCCTGCGAGAGATAGATGAGATGAGCGCAGTGCCTCCAATATACTGGGAGGGATAATCAAAGGCATCAAACAGGCTTTTCTGTAGAGCTGCTTTTACTCTGCATCTTTATCACCCTGAGAAGGAAACAACATCTCTCCATCAGATAGACAGACAGCAAAAAAGTGTTRCAGTACTTTGGCCCCATACTTGGAACGAGCTACAAAAGGACTTGAAACTACAGGAGCTTGTCTCCTTCAATGATTTTAAAGGTAGAGTAAAATCTATGGTTGAAAATGATTTAGGGTGCTGTCAACGTTTTGACCCCTAGTTAAACCCCTCCTCCCAAAACCAATGTGCCTGTTCTGATGAAGGGAAAACAACACACAGTTCACCAATTTACCGTAGGTTCGTAGATAGTTTTATCGCTATAAGATTAACTTATGATTTGCTAAGTGAATGCTTGGATGATCATGATGAACCATCTGTGATATGTAACACGTTAACAGGTAGTTTAAGTACGAGTGACCTGAGGATAAAGCGATCTGACAGAAAGAGATGGATGTGTGGATGGAAGGCGTTGACCCATAGGATTGGGATCGCTTGACCTCAACTCAGCACTCCCAATAGGCACCTTCAGTAGCCACATACGCACACACACACACACACACACACACTTCCCTCCTCCTCCAGCCTCACAGAGATGACCGCTCAATCAGAGTCTTACCAGCAGCAGGAAGGGGCTCCATCCGTCATGATTTGTCAATAGTTACAATTGTAATTACACCTGAGTACTGTCAGCCTGCCAGGCTGGGCGGGGACCATCTATTCACTTTGGCTAATTGATTAATTGCCGTGTTGATGGTAGACAAGGTTTTTTCCTCTCCTTTCTTCTCCTCTTCTCCTTCTTTTCTTCAAGAGACTACAGACTTGGGCAAAACATCACCTGCAGGTTGCACATAGACACTGACRACAGACTGGTAAAAGAATATGGGTACACTCTGTCGGTGAAGTGACATTTAAAAGAGCCTGWGTACCATTGTTACTGCAGAGCTATAGGGTTGAGTGTGGGAACCAGGCCTCGAAGCGCAGTACGTCACCAAAGCTATTAGGTGACAGTTAAAGGGAGGGAGAGAGATTTGGATGCTGCAGTCAACAGACACTTTTACACAAAATTGTAGCTTAGATTTTTTGTGTTCAGCCTCCTAACTGTCTCCCGTTTGTAGCCGTCTCCTCCTCCCCCTCCCTCCCTCCGCCACCCTCCTTCTACCTCTCCTCCTGCTGTCATTTTAGCAGCGAAGGAGGAGAATATATGCCTGTGATCAAAGACGCAAGGGCAGCTCAGCAAAATGATTAGATTCTATCCGTCTCTAAATCTTTCTAAATTATCCCTCCATCCTTAGTCTTTAATACTTTCTCATAAAGTGTCATAACTATGGTACACAAACACACATGCACACACACAAGGACACACACTCACACACACACAAACACAGACATACGCACACAGACTTCTGTGAACTGCTACAGCTGGCTCACCTTGATTCCGTTTCAAAATGTCCGCCCTGTTTTCACTACATAGTGGACTGAGGTGGATAAAACGTTCAGTACTCAGTGGGTGGGCTTCTTATATAGACATGGTGGGCAAAGAGGGTAAGTTGGACCATGTTTTTACAGATGGGTGGCTGGGGGTCTGTGTACTTATGGGAGACAGAGAGAGTGACTGATAGACATGGAGAGAGATGGGGGGATGAAGTGAGGTATGGAGACAATCCAAGTGTTTATTAACAAAGGGAAACGACACCACTGATGGAATGGTGGGCTGTATATGTTGGGGCCCCTCCTCTTTGCTGATTTAGTGTTTCTAATGTACATCATCTGGTCACAGGTTGGGTAGATATACTGTAGACAAGACAACCTTAACAGGAGTTTGGTTAGTTGGGAAAATGTGACTGGTGAAGCAGTGTGACCAATGTCACGTGCTAATGACTAGTGGCCAATGTTCCAGCTTCTCCCAGTCAGCCTGTGATTACATGGGGAGAAATGATGACTGAGATAAAACTGGGGGAGAAGAATGATGGAGGACTACATGTGGGTCTTTCTATAAACTAGGGTACCAGTGAGGATTTCCTGCACTGGACAACTTGTTACAGCTGTTGATAAGTTATTGATATTGATCTGCCAATTTGTTCTATGTCATTACCTTAAGATATAAGGGAGAACATAGCTATATTCCGTAATATTAACGAGTTGATTAAAAACCTGTTTAATAACCCTTTCTCATGGTTGGTGTCTTGATGGATCTGTACAAAATCGTGTGACATAAAACATCACTTTTCTGCCCTTGCATTTATGGTAGAGTAAGTTCTAAGTTATAATCAGTTAAATTATACATTGAACGTGAACCCTGTAAGAATCCTGGATCAAGCTGTCGGACAGTTTGTTGTACAGAGATGTCAGAAATGCAGTGTAACTACGTAACATTTCGTGTCACCTTATGTTGCGTGGTGAAAACAGCTTTCATGGGCACACAAATCACTCAGAAATGATACAATTGCAAAATGGAATGTCTCTAACCGAAAGTCACCTTACCTTAATACATAAAACCTAAATTGATACTGTCATTAACGTGGTTCTTCAATAATTGGTGTGGCGTTGTTTAATTATGCAGTGATAATTTCACATATCATCATTTGGCCCAGGAAGGAATTTTCTGAATAACATTCAAGTGATCAACAGCTGTTGTGATAGCGCATGCATGCTACAAAAGCCCAAGTGCTGAAAAGTAAGGTGTTCGCGAGGAATGTCCAGAATAATTTGGTGTCTCATTCGTTACGTCGGTGAAGACAGTTCTGACTGGATCCACGTTGGGTCTAATATCCCTAGCGAATTGATGTTGATCATCTGTTGTTGTCTGCTTGATGTACAGCAGGGTGTCGTTAGATTTAACAGAGAACGCATCAAGGTAATGTGTTCATGTTTTCATATGTTTTAGTGCCTCGGATGGGACACCGAGTCTACTGTGCGTAATTGTGTAGGATGGACTATTGCGGAACACCCAATGCTATTCCTATAAATGATTATTGATATAATGACAACAAATGACATAGCCTAGTGGGCTTCTTCACAACATGATCTGGTAAGGAAATAACATGACAAATACATTTCGGTTTCCATGTTAAACCTGCAATTTTAAACAATACCAGGTGTTTGAGGTAGCCTACTTGAACTTAAATTTGGAGCTCAGAAAGTCAAGTACTGGAATAGGCCAACCTTGAAATTCATGTCCTCAATTTGGTGGTTGAAAAGTTATTGTAGCCKATTTCTAAGTTCTCCTGCTCCCTTACAATTATCTGTGATTTCATTTTTGATCCGTTTTTCTGAGAGATGTGGCCACTTTCCTATGTTTCCTGCCGCCTCACTTGACAGGTGTTGTTGCGCGAATCTGTTGCGGTAAAACAATGTGTGGTTCTTTTTAGGATGACAACATCTAATGCTGCCCTTACACTTGGCTTTCCATACACATCCTTCCACTACAAAAGGAACCTGGTTTTTGMTCACTTTCTCATAATAGAAACAGAGATGATGAGATMAATGATACTGCTATTCATGGCTTTATTATGTGTGCTTGCGTCGGCCACATCGGCTACAGAAAAATATGCATGCATCCAATCTATTTAGTCAGGCAAGTTCAAATTAATCTCACATATTTTAGAATATAATAATAATTATAAAATCAATGCATTGGCAAGGCATAACAAAACAAAACAAATTCTGAAAGTGGTAATGGCCAACTTTGTTTTACACTTCTTTGGGGGAGGGGTTCTATATTAAGCCTTATATGTACATACATCTACATTATTCAACTTGAGTCATTTAGCAGAAGCTCTTATCCAGAGCGACTTACAGGAGCCAATAGGATGAATGAAGTCCCTTGCTCAGGAGCACATTGACAGATTTTTCACCTAGTCAGCTTGGAGCAACCTTTCGGTTACTGGTCCGATGCTTTTAACCGCTAGGCTACCTGCCACACAATTACAATTAAGTGTTTAAAAAGTCCCTGAAAGTCCTTGAATTTGATTTGCCAATGTCTGTATGATCGCTGCTTAAAGGATGTATAGTATTAGTCCTATGTTGTGGAGTTATGGGTCAATTAGCTTAAATTCCTCTAAGTACACATGTGGAACATAAAAATAATTTATATTTTTAGAAATGTTTATCCCAATGTCACACACTGGCCACATTATTTATAGAAAGACCCATGTGTATCCCAAATGGCACTCAATTCCTTATATAGTGCACTACTTTTGACCAGACCCCTATGGTCCCTGGTCAAAAGTTGTGCACTATATAGGTAATAGGATGCTTCTGTATTTGGAATGCATTCTGTCTCAGCTAGCCCTGTAATGATGCTGGTAAAATAATGCTACAGCGTAACAATATGTATGCCTTTTCTGCACAATTGCTGCTTGAAGAAAAGTCTGTTCCCTTTGATGCTGAAGCTTCAGAATTACTTTCTCATTTTCTTGTGGAGCCCTACATGTG